>NC_037339.1:41254177-41558946 GCF_002263795.3 Bos taurus | reverse complement strand
TATTCCTATTTCTTTCAGAATTTTCCACAGTTTATTGTGATCCACACAGTCAAAAGCTTTGGCATACTCAATAAAGCAGAAATAGTTGTTTTTCTGGAACTCTCTTCCTTTTTTCATGATCCACCAGGTGTTAGCAATTTGATCTCTGGTTCCTCTGCCTTTTCTAAAACCAGCTTGAATATCTGGAAGTTCACATTTCACATATTGCTGAAGCCTGGCTTGGAGAATTTTGAGCATTACTTTACTAGCGTGTGAGAAGAGTGCAACTGTGCAGTAGTCTGAGCATTCTTTGGCATTGCCTTTCTTTGGGATTGGAATGAAAACTGACCTTGTCCAGTCCTGTGGCCACTGCTGAGTTTTCCAAATAGGCTGGCATAATGAGTTCAGCATTTTCATAGCATCATCTTCCAGGATTTGAAATAGCTCCAATGGAATTCCATCACCTCCACTAGCTTTGTTTGTAGTGATGCTTTCTAAGACCCACTTGACTTCACATTCCAGGATGTCTGGCTCTAGGTCAGTGATCACACCATCATGATTATCTTGGTTGTGAATATCTTTTTTGTATAGTTCTTCTGTGTATTCTTGCCACCTGTTCTTAATATCTTCTGCTTCTGTTAGGTCCATACCATTTCTGTCATTTATGAAGCCCATCTTTGCATGAATTGTTCCTTTGGTATCTCTAATTTTCTTGAAGCGATCTCTAGTATTTCCCATTCTGTTGTTTTTCTCTATTTCTTTTCATTGGTCACTGAGGAAGGTTTTCTTATCTCTCCTTGCTATTTTTTGGAACTCTGCTTTCAGATGCTTGTGTCTTCCCTTTTCTCCTTTGATTTTTGCTTCTCTTCTTTTCACCGCTATTTGTAAGGCCTCCCGAGAAAACCATTTTGCTTTTTTGCATTTCTTTTCCGTTGGGATGGTCTTGATCCCTGACTTCTGTACAATGTCATGAACCTCTGTCCATGGTTCATCAGGCACTCTATTTATCAGATCTAGTCCCTTAAATCTATTTCTCACTTCTACTGTATAATCATAAGGTATTTGTCTTTATATCATCTCTAATTCCAAGCTAGATTCTCATGAAAATTTTTATTTATTTAGCTTTATTGAGGTATGTTGTTGTTGTTATTCAATCTCTAAGTCATGTATGACTCCTTGGGATCCCATAATCTCCTCTGTCCATGAGATTTCCCAGGAAAGAATACTGAAGTGGGTTGCCATTTCCTCCTCCAGGGGATCTTTGGGACCCAAAGATTGAGCTTACGTCTCCCAAATTGGCAGGTGGATTCTTTACTGCTGAGCTACTGGGGAAACCCAATTAAGTGTAACTACAAATTAAATTGTAACATATTTGAAGTGTACAACATGGTGTTTTGATGTACATAAATATTATGAAAAGAGTCCCCCTTAAATGAATTATCACAGCCATCACATATTTACTTTTGTGTGTGTATGTGTGTACTTAAGTTCTACTCTCCTAAAAAATTTCAAATATATAATATAATCAACTACAGTTACTGTGTTATACATTAGATCTTCATACCTTATTCATCATAAGCCTGAAAGTTTGTATCCTTGTACCAACATCTTCCTATTCCCATCCCTCTTCCAACCCTGGTAACCACCAGTCTGCTATTTGCATCTATGAGTTTAAGTTTTTCATTTCTTTTTAGATTTCAGATATAGGTGGTACCACACAGTATTCATTTTTTTGTGTCTGGCTTTTTTCACTTAGCATGATGCCCTATTCATTCATCCATGTTGTTACAAATGGCAGGATTTTCTTCTTCTTTAAAGCTGAATAATATTCCATAATATATCATAAATATATATAATATATATTAAGGAGTGTGGCAAAAGCAAACAGATAGTAAATTTTATTTATAAGAATTTAAGATCTGACCCAAAGTGTTTAAAAGGTGTCTTAGGGCAGGAAATGTTGTTATATCAAAGTATATGACACAATACTTTAGGCTTGTGAGATAAAAGCTCTAAGCCAATTTGTAATGAGCTGTTTTTATAAATTTTAAGTGAACTATTTATACAGAATTACAGACTATCATGGTTAGATACTCGTTTTCTCAGATGAACAAACTGTATGTTAAAAAAAAAAAAAAAAAACAAAGGTTTCTAACCATTTTCTAAAAGAAATAGTGAAGTTTTTTCATGATTGATAGCCTTACTGCCTGGGTGAGAATTACTCTGAGTAGCCATTTATGTTGACACAGATATTCCCAAACCTGAGTCCCAACAGTTGTAATGATGCTTCTGGGCTCTGTTCTCAATCTCAGCTTTGTGTCATTGCCTATTTGGAACTGAATTCAATCAACTTTTATTCACTTGTAAACTGAGAATCAAGAGTGCCCATATTATAACAAATGAAACAATTCTATCCATCTTGAAGTGAATACAGAAACAGATATAGGGTATTAGCCAAAAAACCTAGCTTAATTATTTATTTGTTATCTTAGATCTTCTTTTGTGTCACAGAAGATAACAAGAAGGTGTCAGAATCCAAGTATTGATTGCATTCTTCCCCTAAGATGACACATATTCCTTCTTAAGAAGTTAGCATTTTATCTATGGATGTTCTGCTGGGTGTTTGTCAAATCTAATAAATACCTATGTCAAGTAGCTCTCTGGCCTCAGTGATCTTGCCTTGCTTCGATCATGATCTAAATCACCAGAGGAAGAATATTTCCTCATTTTCTGGGCCCTTTGTAAAGCATGAAATAAAGAGAATAGAATACAGTCCAGAATTCCTTTCTTTTTGGGATCAGGGGCCACAGATCAAGGGCTATATATTTTCCATCTTGAATTAAGTTATTATATAATCTCTATCCCTTATTTTATTTTTTGATAGGTGAAATCAATATGGAAAATTAGACCCAGGGTTTATTACAATATGAGACTATCAGGAATGTTGGCAAATGCCTATTGTTTGTAGTAACCTAAAGGCTTTGGTACTAAAAATCTAATACCAGCAGTTGAGGGCCACCTAACTAGTTTTTAGAAAAGCATCCATTAAAGGTAGCAAATTAGTATTGTACATTTTCAATATTATTCAACAAGAGAAGTCAGATGCCAGACAATCTGAGTTATAAAATCTAGATAAATAGCGAGATTCTTTTATGGACTTCCTTTCAAAGTCCATAAAAGTGAGAAAGCTTCAATAGATATATAATATATTTTGTAATTTTTTTCCAAGTTGAATATTTATGAAAGTTTGGTTAAAGAAACAACTCTTACAAAACATACCCAGACGTTTTCCTTATATGATGTATTACAGGGAAATTTGTGTTCAGCTATCTTTTTGTGATGTTGGCTTCTAAAATTGTGTTTGCTAATTTAGGTTAAATTTGGAACTACTGTTTCATTACCATAAAGTTAGATAACACTCTGAGGAATACATATATATATATATATATATATATATATACACACACACACACCGAAAAGTTCTGCTGCTGCTGCTGCTAAGTCGCTTCAGTCGTGTCCGACTCTGTGCAACCCCATAGATGCCAGCCCACCAGGCTCCCCCGCCCGTGGGATTCTCCAGGCAAGAACACTGGAGTGGGTTGCCATTGCCTTCTCCAATGCATGAAAGTGAAAAGTGAAAGTGAAGTCGCTTCAGTCGTGTCCAACTCTTAGCAACCCATGGACTGCAGCCTACCAGGCTCCTCCATCTATGGGATTTTCCAGGCAAAAGTACTGGAGTGGGTTGCCATTGCCTTCTCCGTGTTTTAGATCTAGCCAAACTATAAGTAAACAGTAGCCAGATATTAGACTTCTATCAGAGAGTAACTAGAAATGTAGTAAGGAGTATTTAGAGAAAGACATCTTGGGTATCATGGTTAAGAATTAAAGTCTGTTGAAATCAGAATGTTAAACCAGCAAAGATAAATAAAATATTTATGGGAATAAAGAATATTACTGCACCTTAAACTTGATACTCTGCTGTTTTAGTCATCTGAATCTTGGGAAGAAACTTCTGGTTTACATACGAGCCTGAAAGTTTCTGTTTCTGGAAAATTTCAAGAATTCTTGGTATAAAGTATGCATCCTTCTACTAATCTGAGAATGGTTGTGTCCCTTAAATGAATTGTAGTGATTCCAAAGACCAACCACATATTGGCAATATTCTTTCCATAGACATTTGCAAGCAGTTTTATCTTTGAATTGTCTTCCAGAATATCAGATTTCTAGAATTTAAGCTGTGTGAAGGTTGTTAAAACAATGCTGAGGAAAGTTTGGCTACACTCCCACTAAAAAGAGGTATTTTACACAAGTTCTTTGCAGGAGTTGGTCAAGTCTATTTGCAATGGAGCAGGTTTATTATCAGAGTGATCTTACTAGCTGAGAGAAGCTGAATAATGGAAGGTGTTTTTATTATTACTTTTTTACATGAAAACCAATAACAAATCTTATGCCATGGAAAATCAAGATTTTTTTAAGTGCTTTGTAAATTTCACTTATGAAATATTGGGTTGGCCAAAAATTTCCTTCAAATTTTTAAGAAAAAATTAAAGACATATTTTTTATTTTCACCAAGAACTTTATTGAAGAAAGTATTCACTTCAAGGGAATTCCAGAAAAACATCTACATCTGCTTAATTGACTATAATAAAGCCTTTGATCGTGTGTCACAACAAACTGGAAAATTCTTAAAGAGACGGGAATACCAGGCCACCTAACCTGTTGCCTGAGAAACCTATATGCAGGTCAAGAAGCAACAGTTAGAACCAGACATGGAACATTGGAGTCATTCAAAATTGGAAATGGAGTGTAACAAGCCTGTATACTGTCACCCTGCTCATTCATATTTAACTTATATGCAGAGTATACCATGCAAAATGCTGAGCTAGATGGATCACATGCTGGGATCAAGATTACCAGGAGAAATATCAACAACCTCAGATATGCAGGTAATACCACTCAATGGCAGAAAGTGAACAGGAACTAAAGAGCCTCTTCATGAGGGTGAAAGAGGAGAGTGAAAAAAATGGCTTAAAACAACATTCCAAAAAAAAAGAAAACGGAATCCTGTTCCATCATTTCATGGCAAATAAAAGGGGAAAAATTGGTAATAGTGATAGGTTTTATTTTCTTAGGCTCAAAAACTGCAGCCAGAAAATTAAAAGACACTTGCTCTTTGGAAACAAAGCTATGAAAAACATAATTTTTAAAAGCCAGAGACATCTCTTTGCATACAAAGTGATATAGTCAGAGCTATGTGTTTTCTAGTAATCATTAATGGATGTGAGAGTTGGGCCATCAAGAAGGCTGCACACTGAAGAACTGATTATTTCAAATAGTGGTGCTCAAAAAGACTCCTGAGAGTCCCTTGAAATGCAAAGAGATCAAAGCAATCAATCCTAACAGAAATCAATCCTGAATATTCACTGGAAGGACTAATGCTGAAACTGGAGCCTCAATACTTTGGCTACCTGATGTGAAGAGCCAACTGTAGAAAAGACCCTGATGCTGGGAAGGACTGAAGGCAAAAGAAGGAGGTGGAAGAGAATGAGATGGTTAGATAGTGTCACTGACTCAATAAACAGGAATTCGAGCAAACTCTGGGAGACAGTGAAGGACAAGGAAGCCTGGAATGTTGCAGTCCATGGTGTTATAGTGTTTGACATGACTTAGTGACTCAACGACAGTCACCATTTTGTTCCTCTATCTTCTGCCATTTTTCAGGCCACTTCATAATTCCATCTTACCAAATCTTTTTATCTTTTTGACTAAAGAATTCTTCTGTGTGCCTTTTACAGTCTTCCAGGGATTGGATTTTTCTTCTAATAAGAAAAGTCTGTAAAAACTGAAATAAATAAAAATATGAAGGTGCACGGTTTGGTGAATATTGCCGTTGAACCAGAACTTTCCAGCCAAGCTATAAATGGTTCTTGCCAGGTCATCAATGAAGCATGCGGTCTTATATTATTCTGATGGAGGGTGATTTCTATTGACTAATTCTGGATGATTTTCATCGAGTGCTGTCTTCATTTAGTTTAACTGGGAGAAGCACATGATCGCCAGCCTTTGATGTGGTTTGTGGCTGTTTATTTCATTTGCTCTGAAATCTCTTCCATTCCACTTTATTGTACATTGTCCACTTTTCATTACTCATCATTATTTGTTTTAAAAATGAAACATTTTCATTCAGTAGAAAATCACATGCAGAAATAAGGTCAGGAAGGTTTTTTTTTTTTTTTTTTTTTCACCTATGTGGAATCCAAACATCAAAGTGACTAACATAACTAAACTGGCACAAGTTATTTTCAACACTTTATTTGGATATTTTGAGTATGTTGGCTATCTCCCACATGGTATAAGGTTGATTGTTCTCAAATAATGTCTCAGTTTGATCATCTTCAATGGTCTACCCCACCGTGGAGCATCATCCAGCAAAGAAATCTCCAACATGAGATTTCTCACAACTTTTGACATGTTCAATTAGTTATAAGATCTTCTCTATACATGAAACAAATATTTTTGTTCAAAAGCTTTATTGTTATTTTTGCATTTCAGTAGCATGTTTACCTTTCTTGGAATAATAAAGCATGATATGCCAAAAATGTTGCTTTTCTCTTCCATCCTCAATATGAAAATGACTACACTAAAATGCACCATTTTTGATAACTTTTTTTCTCTATTTTTGTAAGTGCATTCTGATATGACCACGGTCACAATACAATCTAACAAAATTGTTTTGAATGAAGTTAAAGACAACTAAGTGCTGCTAGATCCATCTTCTAGGGGGAAAAAAAAAAAGCTGAACAGATCTTTTTGTCAACCCAATACATTTGTTCTTTCCAACTTTTTTGAAGGTTGAGTACAATTTGGACATGGAAATTTCTGAGTATGTAATAAGACTATTCAATTCTGTGTAATACCAGTCACTCTAAATTGGCACTCCTTTCACTGGAGAGAGAGAGACTGGAAATCTTCTGATGAGGAATAAAGCAATATTTTTGCTAACATTAACATGAAAACAATAGCCTCCCATCAAGTAAAACTTTCAATCTATCTTGTAAACAAGCCAACAGTGACCAAGACATATTTAAAATTTATTGCAGTGAATTCATTGTGAAACTCATTTGAATGTACTCTGAGGTGTCCTAAGATTCTTGTCCATATCCCATCTTTACAGGTTTACCAGGATAATGGTGATAACAAAGGAGGCATAACACAAAGATTTTGGTTTGATAACACTTTGACATTGGTTGATATAACCAATAACACTTTGATATTGCTTGATATAATACCCTAATTGTCCTTGCTGTGGTAGAAAAGTCAGTGTAAAATCATTGCAAGTGTTTTTGAGGGAACAGAAAGTTATTTTCATGTAATATAAAGCGATACTTAAGTCTCCCAGTATTTCTTATTTTTTCTTCTTTCCTTTTTTTTTTTTTTTTGAAACTGTGGTTACCAGTCACTGGCATACCATAATAGCTTCTTGGAAATTCTTTAAAGAATTAACTTTCTGAAATGCTAAGAGGCCCAAGATCTTAATTAAAGCTCCTGTCTTTCATAGCAATTACTTAAAACTTTTCCCTTTGCCTTCAAGTCATCCCTTTGTGTGCAGACTTCTAATTGTATAATGAATATCTACTGCAAAAGTATCAGAGCATAAAGAGTTCTTTAATCTACTTGATAATCCAAATTGGAATTCCTAGTGATATCAAGAATGTATGCTGTTTCCAAAGCAGTACAGAATTAAATATTACATGCAAAAAAATGTCTGCTATTATAATAAATGTTAGCTCTCTGATCTCTAGCCATTTGTCAAGGTCCATGATGTGCAGTGTATTCTGTCATCTAGGTTTATTTAGTCTCCAGTAAAGGGTAATACATGGAGAAGGAAATGGCAACCCACTCCAGTGTTCTTGCCTGGAGAATCTCATGGACAGAGGAGCCTGGCAGGCTACAGTCCATGGGGTCGCAAAGAGTCAGACACGACTGAGAGACGTCACTCACTCACTCACACAAAGGGTCATATACTGTGGCTAACTTGACCTCTGTTTTAACAAAACTTGAAAATTTCCTGTTCTGAGATTAAGACTAGACTCATTAACAAAAAATATTATATATGAATTTTTTATAGGAATTTAAAAAATAACTATGTTTAGAGTGTGAATGATAATTCTTGGCAGATTCCAGTCAGTTATTTGTTTCCTATAATTCAGAGTACGGAAATAAGGTGCCATGCTTTGAAAATTTTCACTGATGCTTGGAAATGTGTGAAGGAGTAATAAGAATTTTATAGGTGATATACTTATTCACTGATAAATATTGAGATTTTAGATGAGAACAAAGATTGTTCAGAATGTGGATCCATCAAGTTTAAGAGAAAATCTAAATCCCACTTCATAGAAGCTTCCATTATTTGAGAAAAGCTAGTATTGCTGTGAAACAGGGTAGGTAGGCTTTTGCCACTGAGTAAAAAGAATGTTGAAATAAATTATTGGTGTAAATAGATGGTGAAACAGTGCCTGACTTTTTGGGCTCCAAAATCACTGCAGATGGTGATTGCAGCTATGAAGTTAAAAGATGCTTACTCCTTGAAAGGAAAGTTATGAAATACCTAGACAACATATTGAAAAGCAGAGACATGACTTTGTCAACAAAGGTCCATCTAGTCAAGGTTATGGTTTTTCCAGTGGTCATGTATGAATGTGAGAGTTAGACTATAAAGAAGGATAAGCACAGAAAAATTGATGCTTTTGAACTGTGGTGTTGGAGAAGACTATTGAGAGTCCCTTGGACTGCAAGGAGATCCAATCAGTCCATCCTAAAGGAGATCAGTCCTGGGTGTTCATTGGAGGGACTGATGTTGAAGCTGAAACTCCAGTACTTTGGCCACTTGATGCTGACTCATTTGAAAAGACCTTGATGCAGGGAGGGATTGGGGGCAGGAGGAAAAGGGGACAACAGAGGATGAGATGGCTGGATGGCATCACCGACTCAATAGACATGGGTTTGAGTGGACTTCAGGAGTTGGTGATGGACAGGGAGGCCTGGCTTGCTGCGGTTCATGGGATCGCAAAGAGTCGGACACAACTGAGCAATTGAACTGAACTGAGCTGATCATTTCCCAAAAGTCAAGCCAGAACACCACAGGCTTGTCCAGATTATTTATGAATTGATGAGAAATTATTGAAGGGCTTATTTTAAATCATAAAATGTATTTTCCTGCTTAGGAGTTTTAGTTATTGAAAACTTGGTTAAATTATACACCTACACAGTAATTTAAAAAAATAATGAACCTCCTGCTTATATTGGGTCCATGTGACCAAGGAATCTTCTAATTACTTCTGGACCAGAATGAAAGAAATTTCAATGATATCAAAGCTCTCATAAGGGAAAGATTTTCATTCTTAGAATATATTAGGTCTTGGGATAAGCCATATCTTTTGCTTGACAAAGTGTAGCTTTTTCTTAAAACATTATGTTCTTTGCAACCTGATTACACACATAAAATCAATCTTGGCACCATATTATCAACAGAACATAATGAAAATGGATTCATATATTTGACAAGAAAATCATGAGAAAATTTACCATAACTGTCTCGTGAAAAATTGAGAGTGTCTTAGTAAAATTCTGAGGCATGATTCTGCAGGTATAATTTAGTTTTCTAAGAAAAAGGCCAATAAGTACTTAATTAGCTTAATGAGGGGAGCCCTAAAATATAAAACTGAGTACAAATATAAAGTCAGGAAATGTGTAGGCTTAAGTGACACTGAAGATAAAATACTACTTGGATTCTGTATCACAGAAAGCAGAGGATTACTACTTTCCTTTATGGCCCTGCTGCTGCTGCTAAGTCACTTCAGTCGTGTCCAACTCTGTGCGACCCCAGAGACGGCAGCCCACCAGTCCCTGTGATTCTCCAGGCAAGAACACTGGAATGGGTTGCCATTTCCTTCTCCAGTGCATGAAAGTGAAAAGTGAAAGTGAAGTCGCACAGTCGTGTCCGACTCTTAGCGACCCCATGGACTGCAGCCTACCAGGCTCCTCAGTCCATGGGATTTTCCAGGCAGGAGTACTGGAGTGGGGTGCCATTGCAAAAAAAAAAAAAAATCAGTGTCTTTTTTCTGTCATGCCATTGAAAAAAATCAATGTCTTTTTTCTGTCATGCTTTGTGACTTGGAAGATGAGTATTACAGTGATTGGTAGAAGTATGATTAGTTTTTTCTACAAAACTTTAAATGATTGGTTTTTGTCCTTCTTTTTCTTCTTGTTTTAGAGGAAAATCTACAATTTGGGTAAATTATGTATATGATAATCTAAACTTCATTATATTCAACATCAGTGATACTTTGGCTACCTGATACAAGGAGCTGACTTACTGGAAAAGACCCTGATGCTGGGAAAGATAGAAGGCATAAGGAGAAAAGGGCAACAGAGGATGAGATGCTTGGATGGCAACACTGATTAAATGGACATGAGTTTGAACAAACTCCAGGAGACAGTAAAGGACAGGGAAGCCTGGCATGCTGTAGTCCACCGGGTTGCAAAGAGTTGGACATGACTAAGTTTCTGAACAACAACAAAAAGTCTATTAATATCAGCAGAATGTTTAGATCATAAAAAGTCCATTGACTCTTGTAAATCTTCAGCTGGGACTTTATTTAGACACATGAAAAATGATAGATCAAGATTTCAATTACTTATGTCTTGATTACAAATAAAAGAATCCTTGATTATATGAAGAAAGATAGTCTCCAGGAGAACATTAAGAAGTAATTATATTTACAAACAATGAATTGTTCAAATTTGGGAAAGGAGTAAGTGAAGGCTGCAAATTGTAACCCTGCTTATTTAACTTATATGCAAAGAGTACTTTATGTGAAATGCTGGGCTGGATGAAGCACAAGCTGAAATCAAGATTTCCAGGAGAAAATCAATAACCTTGGAGATGCAGATGATAACACCATTATAGCAGAAAACAAAGAGGAATTAAAGAATCTCTTGATGAAGGTGAAAGAAGAGAGTGAAAAAGTTGGCTTAAAACTCAGTATTCAAAAAATGAAGACCAAAGCATCTGGTCCCATCACTTCATGGCAAATAGATGGGGAAACAATGGAAACAGTGACAGATTTTATTTTCTCAGGCTCCAAAATCAGAGTGGATGGTGACTGCAGACATGAAATTATAAAAAACACTTGCTTCTTGGAAGAAAAGCAATGGCAAACCTAAACAGCATATTAAAAAGCATATTACTTTGCCTACAAGGTCTGTATAGTCAAAACTATGGCTTTTCCAATAATCATGTATGGATGTGAGAGCTGGACAATAAAAAAGGCTGAGCACTGAAGAATTGATGCCTTTGAAATATCATGCTCGAGAAGACTCTTGAGAGTCCCTTGGACAAGGGAATGAAACCAGTAAATCCTAAAAGAAATCAGTACTGAATGTTCATTGGAAGAACTGATGCTGAAGCTGAAGCTTACTTTGACCACCGAATGCAAAGAGATGCTGCGAAAGATTGAAGGCAGGAGGAGAAAGTGATGACAGAGGATTAGATGGTTGGATGTATCACTGATTCAATGGAGAGAAGTTTGAACCAACTCTGGAAGATGTTGAATGACAGGGAAGCTTGGTGTGCGAGTCAGACAAGACTGAGAGACTGAACAGAAACAACTATTCACAAAAGAAAAATATTTCTATTAAGGTAACTGGTGTAGTTTCAGAAGAGAAAAAAATAATATTCTTTGGTTGAAGGGACACTTGGGAGATTTATTGGCTGAATAATGGCAATGTCTGAAGTTGCTATTAAGATACAAATTCTGATCACCTGAGTTGTCATTCTTTACAAGATTAAGTTTCTGTGATAATGCCAGAATTTAACGTTAACATTGTAAAATGTATATCAATAAAAATATTCTGTTTGTGTTTTAATATTTGGAGAAAATTCTTCTGGAGAATTTGAGAGAAAATAGAATTAAGTGCTTGGTTCCCTCTCAGAGTGCCTGCATTTCTATCTACATTATCTTTTTTTCTTTTTTTGTCTTTCCACTTCTTATCTGGCATAGAACAATTTCAAACTGTGAGGAACTGCATAAGTCAGCGTTATGCAGAGAACCAGAACCTATAGAATGTGTTTACATAGAGATTAACTATAAGGATTGGCTCATGTAATTATGAAAGCCAGCAAATTCAAAATCTGCAATGTGGTCAGCAAGTTGGAGACCCAGGGAAGAGCCATTGTTAAGGTTCTGTATGAAAGCTGTCTGCTGCAGAATTTTGTCTTGCTCAAGAGAAGTAAGTTTTTTGTTGTTGTTCTATTTAAGACTTCAGATAATAGAATGTGACCCACTCACACTATGCAGAACAGCCTATTCTAGTTGAAGTCCATCAATTTAAATATTGATCTCAACATTGCAGCAGAAATACTCAAAATGATGTTTGACCACCATGTCCCAGCCAAGTTAACAAATAAAATTAACAATGACAACATATAAAAGACTAAGTCTATTAACTTTTGTACTTTAAAAAATTTCCTTTTTCAAGATATTTTTTGAAAAAGTAAATGTGTAATTTCAATTTCTTTTGGAAATTTCTTTAATTTTTTTTAAAAAGATAAACTATTTGATGTCTTAAATTTTGTCCATTTTTCCCATAAGACATTTCTCAATGAATAATTGTGCTGTCATCAAAAATTTCCCCAAAAAGCCATTGTAATTTGGAGAAATGTGGTCCTTTTAAAAAGACAGTTAACCAAAGGTAAAACTTGCTCTATAAAGATGCCAGTCTGACAAGACCTTTGGAACTCGTTGGCCCTTGGGACTGAGACAAATTTAATGTGTCGATTCTTAGCTTTTTCTTTATGACTTCCTCTGGAAAACTGGAAACAAATTGGAAAGGACAGTCCAAGAAATAAATGATGATGTTATATGACAGATTTTTACCATACTGAGACCAAGGAAAGGGATTCCCAGGTAGCATTAGTGGTCAAAAACTTGCTGGTCAATTCAGGAGACATAAGAGATGTGGGTTCAATACCTGGGTTGGGATGATTCCCTGGTGAAGGAAATGGCAATCTGCTCCAGTATTCTTGCCTGGAAAATTTCATAGACAGAGGAGCTTGTCTACAGTTCATGGTGGCAACAAAACGTCAAACATGACTGAGTGTCTAAGCAAATGCACAAGACAAAAGAAAAGGCTTTGTTAAATTTATGAGGTTAGCCTATTATTTTAAAATGTTTCTTTTATTTCCAGGAGACAAAATTATCTTAGAATTTGGGAGCTTGATGAAAGAAATAGATGCTCAGACTCAAAACAGGACCTACTTCACCCTCATGGTTAGAAAATCATTGCAAGCAACAGACTCATGAAGCTTCAGTTTATGAAGTTTTTTGTAAGTCTTAAAGGCCATTTTTGTAAGATCCTCAAGGTCGTCCACTGTTGAATACCCAATAGTATTTAAATTAGCACTCACACAGAAAAAAAGCCTACTGATCAAGTAGTGCTGAATGTAAAAATTTACAGCTTTCAGGGAGAACTATACCTTAGTAGAGTCTTAATAATTCAAAATAGGAAATTACGGTAAGAAGATAATGAGTTTGGGGCACATTAAGTTTGATGGATTCAACATGTCCTCCAAAACAGGGGATTTGTCAGCAAAGTTTGCAATAGAACAAATTAGAATTGGTTCACATAGAAAGATGCAGATCTTAAGACAAAGTTAGATAAGAAAACTGTTCTGATAATTGAGTTTATTGTCCAGGTGAAAAAACACTTGTGAGAAAACGATTTGTCTAATGAGCAAATTTTTTGCTAAGATAAACTGTCTGTAAAAATTTCCTGAAGCAAACAGCAAAGATACTGCACTTTGTATTCTATTGCCCCGGGCAAGAATTTCCTGGAGCATATAGCTGTTAATGACAAAGTAGATATCTGTTCTGTCAAAGCAATTATGTTATATCGCTGTAAGCAGTATCAGTTTCATCATTAATTTGTTATACATTATAAACTATGACCTTACCTTTAGCCTTTCATAACGACATATTACTGCACTTAATATTTTTTATATACCACTTAATATAATCTTGTTTTTAAATATACAATTGTTAAGTCTAATCTTTTGGTTCAGATTAACCAAGTAATCAAAAACAGGTTAGTTCAATTAAATTTCATAATTTTGAAAAATTACTTTCATGAATAGTTTTACAAAAAGTCAATAACTGTATCAAATCATATAATCATTTCATTAAGACTGGCTTTTTCTTCAGCCATGACTTAGAGAAATTATTTAAATAAGAACATGATAAAGGTATAGGTAGGACAGAAACTGTAGACAAAATTGTACTATCTGAAAAGTATTATTTCCTACAATAAAGCTTTGGAAAGTGGCAACCTACTGAGTTGGACTGAGACTAAACCATGTTAGTTTCTGATTCTCAGTAGTGAAATAATGTGGATTTGACTTCAGTATACTTCCTTATCTTTCATACAAAATCATTTTCACAATTAAATTCATTTGTTGTATTTATTTAACACAGGACAAATAAACTTGACTATAATACTAAGACTAAAAGAGTTGGACAAAAAATGGTAAAGTAATGAGATTTGAAAATAATCATAAGATGCTTGGATCATGATGGGGATAATATCTAAAAACTAATATGGAGTGAATGAAGCATCTTAGACACTTTGAGAAAGAATTAAAATACAATATTAAATTTAATAATGTGCTTGTTTATACTTCTGGCATCAGTTTTAAAAATGAAAATATTTTACTGAATTTTATTGTATATTTTATGGTTGCCTTTTTAAAAAAATTGAACTATAGTTGACTCACATTATTAAACTAGTTTCAGATATACAAAATACTGATTCAATATTTTTATAGATTATATTACATATAAATTATCTATTATTCAATATAAAGTAAAATTACTATAAAATATTGGCTATAAAGGACTTTAAAAGTTAGCTTTCTCAGGGGGCAACAACAACATCTAGTTCTCTGGGATTCATGAAGAGATTCTTTTCACAATCACGGATTTGTTAAGGGAAATTTAAACATGGTGATGGTGGTTCAGTCATAAGTTGTGTCTGACTCTTGGACTCCATGGACTGGTAGCCTGCCAGGCTCCTCTGTCCATGGGATTTCCCAGGTAAGAATACTGGAGTGGGTTGACATTTCCTTCTCCAAAAGATCTTCCCAACCCAGGAATCAAACCCATGTCTCCAGCATTGCAGGAGGATTCTTTACCAACTAAACTATGAGGAAAGTCAATTTAAACATATTAGCTGTGTATCATCTTAATTAAAAGGAGTTTTATTAACTTCATTTGGAAAATATTAAAATCATTTAAAAAGTTATCTTATTGACTTGAATTTGAGTTTTCCTATATTTTTGTAAGTGTTGATTAAAATGGAAACATTTTTTAATCTAATTTTTAAACAAAAGATTAGATCTGCTCATCACTCTTTTTCTTGTTCATACTCTTATGGAAATAATTGTTTATTTTCTCAGCCAGAAAGTGTGAAAGCTACTTATCTGTAGAGAATAATAATAAAAATAACACAACTCCTTAACAAAACATGATAAAAATTAAAGATTCATAAAATTTACATAATGGATAAAGAAATACTACATTCATTCCAATGTATATTTATTAGATAAAGAATTAATACTTCATTTAGTTTTACACAAGTTCAGCCATTTAGCCACATGATATCTCAAAGCCTTGTAAAAAGTAAAATATTATAAAATATCATTTTTTGTAGTTTGTCTCTAATATACATTTTTCTCTAAGAAGAAAACAGCAATTGTTCATCAAAAGAATTTACTTCCATCAGCTTGATAATCATAATGAATCTCTACTCAAATTTTCTATTTCAATATCAGCTAGCAAGGGTTAATTTCTGCATTATACTTTTTATGACATTTCCAATATCATAGTATAGATGTTGCTTCTTAACAAGCCCTGATATTTTCCATCTTTCTTCTAATTTGTTTTAAAGGACATCTGACTATGTCCCTCCATTTCTTATATTCCAAATGAAAATCACTGTAATAAACATATTAACTTTTAGATTTTAAATTATTAAAACTACTTCTGACTTTTTGTCTGATTTAATAATTCTTGGTTAGTCAATAGCTGAGAAAGGACACAAATAATATTTGAATAAATTACATTGTGACCCATATCCCAGTAATGATTCAAATACTGATAGACTTCTTTTGACCATCACACTGTTGACATTTCAGATTTCCATGAGATCAATGTGTCACAAGACACTAAAGGGTAAGTGAAAAGATGAATACTCACAGCAAACATCTAAAATAATTT
Source organism: Bos taurus (assembly GCF_002263795.3). NCBI lineage: Eukaryota > Metazoa > Chordata > Mammalia > Artiodactyla > Bovidae > Bos > Bos taurus. The sequence continues at coordinate 41,542,636 of NC_037339.1, read as the reverse complement.
ATCCACATTGTATGTCATATTGTTGCCCTTCTGAAGGCATCAAAATCAGTAGGATTTTATGTAATTATTTATATTAACAATAACTATTGAAACATACAATTAAAAATATTTAGAACTAATCTGCAAATATTGTATATTTAAAGGGATCTCTATCTTCCATCTGAATAAAAATCATTCAAAATAAAAGCTAAATTTAGGTTTTATTCATCTGTATCATTTATAATGTTTCTATAGATGTATGATAACACTATTTAGCTGTTACAAAATTTGTAAACAAATTTTAGAAGTGACATGAATTTTCTATTTTAAATGTTAATGACTGAGTATTTAAATAAAATTTCAATGAATATATCTGGACCAAATGTGTAATTTTTATTTGTTTTGTACGACTATTCTTTGATAAAATAGGAATTTTTAGCTCAGGGGAAAAGGAAAAAAAAATGCTTCTAGAAATACTTCTTTTTGCTGTTATTTGCTTCATGCTTGTAATCCCATGGCTTCTTAAAAGAGAAAATGGTAAATTACTATCAGTCTATGACAGCTTTTTGATGTGTCCCTTCGTACATGAGAAACTAAGTTGAGACACCTGAACACATTTCTCTTGAGATTTTGAACAACCATAAAAAATGGTTTTGTTTTGGATTCGGTATGGTTCTCTGAAATGAAAATGCCATTATACTGAGGTCTGCACATCAATCTAATTTGCTACCTGGATCCCCAGTCTCATCTTTTCCCAGTTGAGACTGCTTTACAATATGCAAGATATCAGTCTTACTTCACAATTTAGTAATATTTTCTAAGTGACTTTTATATTTGTATCAACAGGGATGGAACATAACTGATTAATTTAAATTGCTAGTAAAGAATTTTCTTAAGTTGTGAACATAGGAGCATTGAAGTATGTTGGTGCTGTGTTTTTTTGTGAGCATGAAAGATATTCCAGCCAAGATTACACCAGGGACAGCCCCCAGGAAGTAAATGAGTAGATAGAAGCAAACACTACCATTATGTCTTGTCTAGAAACAAAAAAGGAAAGCTTTAAATTGTTTAGTAACTTTATGCATAGAGAGAAACAAAAATATTATTTTCTTGGTTTCTATTATATTTTTGTGATTGAATATAGATTTGATAGTTCAGAGGAAAAGGGAAATATCTATACAATAATGTCTTACATCATTTTATTGCCCTAAAAGAACTTATGAAATATTCATGTTATATTAACTTAGTAAGAATGGCAACTTTAGGGAACTGACACAAAAAAATTTCATTAAAAAAGTAATCTCAAATTTGAAAATAAGGATACTATGATCTCATTTTCAATTTATCTAGAAATATACTGTGCTTATTATGCATGTTTATGAATGTTTGTTTTAATATAGTTATTGAAATATGTCAGGAATCTGATAGGATTAAATGCACACTTATATACACGTGTAAAAATTGATCTAAAGTTTCATTGCTCTGCCAAAATTCTTTTCTGCTGGATTGAATGTCTGTATTCTGGGTGAGTCCTATATAATCTGAAGTACCTACAGCTTTAAGAATTTCATGTAAAACTTTATGTTGTGTGTATGTGTGTAGTAGTAGTAGAGAAGATATATGGTTATTGTCTTAGATAGTAAGCCCCAAAAGTCTAGAACCAGTAATACATAAAATAATTTTATGGTTATAGAGCCTTGGTTTCAAAATTAATCAACAACCCTTTCTAGCACATGGATGTGAAGAGATAAGAACTCTTTTAAATTGGCTGAAGTATGCACAGGTATTTTAGAGCATCACTCCTAGGAATAAGACTTCAAGGGCAACCTGCAGCCCATTTCTCCATATCAACCATGGTTCCCTCAAAAAACACTACCTCTATTTTAAAATACCTTAATTGAAGTAACTATTTATAGGGTCGTAGCTTGGACTGCAAGGATATCCAACCAGTCCATTCTGAAGGAGATCAGCCCTGGGATTTCTTTGGAAGGAATGATGCTAAAGCTGAAACTCCAGTACTTTGGCCACCTCATGCGAAGAGTTGACTCATTGGAAAAGACTCTGATGCTGGGAGGGATTGAGGGCAGAAGGAGAAAGGGACGACAGAGGATGAGATGGCTGGATGGCATCACCAATTCGACGGACGTGAGTCTGGGTGAACTCCGGGAGTTGGTGATGGACAGGGAGGCCTGGCGTGCTGCGATTCGTGGGGTCGCAAAGAGTCGACAGGACTGAGCAACTGAACTGAACTGAACTGAGATGGAATTAAGTGGTTTTATAGGGGATTTCAAGCCACTCCAGGACTAGCAACAACCAGAAACCATTTCCAACACTGAATCTCAGTGTGAATTTTGTCACCTGTCAGGAGTTGTAGTTCAAAAGAAATGCAGCTACTTCAGAACTGCATGAAAACAGAGTTGTAAGGGGGTTCCTAATCTGAACTCAATATTTTTCTTCATTTGACCTCCTATTAGATGCCCTCATTGCTTGAAGCTAACCAGTATCTTGAGAGAAGGGAAACCAAGATTATGCAATCTGTACAGCACTCAGTCTCCCAGGGTTCAGAGAAAGTGAGAGGAGGATGAAGCATATGAGTTGAGAGGTACCAAAAGAGAATAATCAGCATTGGGTACTATTTTCTTAAAATGCTGAATGAAAGTTATTTCAGGCAAAACTACTTAATCAAAATTTCTGGAATTAGAACCAAAAATCTGTGTATTGCAGACAGTGCCAAAGTGAACTTCTGCATATTAAAATTTGGAAAATGGAAGAGAATCATCTGAAATATACCCAACAAAAGATTTATATTTTGCATATTTTTGATGAAAATATTTTAATGAAGTTTTTCCAAACAAAGGAGTTATTCACTCACAAAGATGACTTGCATGATTTTCTTAGAGAATGTTCTCATGCTACAGGCAGTTTTTGAAATAGGAAGTTTTCTTTCTCTTCCAAATTTTATGAAAGAAAAAAATATATATATGTTTATAACCATTGCTAAATTATATTACTGTTTACTGTATTTCTGCTAACAAAAACTCATGATCTTTCATGTAAAATAATTTTAAACTTGAATAAAACACTAATATCAACAGTAACTACATTAAAAGTACCTAATCCTACAGTATAATTTTCATAAAGGTAATAATATGACTTTAGGCAAATCTATAAAATAAAGACAGTCAATGATTTTATTTAGCTCATCAATTAATGAGAGAACCAATAAGATGTTAAAACTTGTGCAAAAATATATTTGAAATCTTAGTCAATTTAACAAGCAAATGTTGGAAAAATGTTTTGGATTATTTTCAAATCCAACAGGGCCATAAGCCAAAGTCTTTATTGTTATTGATCCCAATAGATGAAAAATACTGTCTCTACTAGCAAGTCTACAAGTCAACTTCTGCCTCTATAGAATTATAGACAATAACATATCAATCCCAAAATTGTGCTAAAATACATAGTATTCTCCTTTACTGATTTTTGAATTTAGAATAATCTTTCTGGCACTAATAACCATCTCTAACATAAATGTTACGTCAAGGGGTCCATAATGATTTTTGGGAACATAGGCTCTTCATAATTATCTAAATATTGTAACTAAATGAAAATACACTTGATATTTAGATATATTAGAGATAAATATAATCAACTGCTCTTATATGAAAAGTTGCAATGAAGAAAATCACAAGCAGGAAATAAATATGAAATATCAGTAATTATTGTTTTAAAAAATAATATATATATACCCGTGATGGTAAAAGATCTTGAAGAACTGGCTAAAGGTGGGAACAACACTGCAACTCTACAGGAACACAAGAGTTGCAGACAACTCTTGTCTTAATAATCTCATAATAAAGATAAGTATTTAAGAAATTCCATGCATTCAAGGATAGTAACAGTAAATAAATATTATGTGTAAATTAATGCCACTGCTGCTAAGTTGCTTCAGTCGTGTCCGACTCTGTGCGACCCCATAGACGGAAGCCCACCAGGCTCCTCCGTCCCTGGGATTCTCCATGCAAGAACACTGGAGTGGGTTGCCATTTCCTTATCCAATGCATGAAAGTGAAAAGTGAAAGTGAAGTCGCTCAGTCATGTCCGACTCTTAGCGACCCCATGGACTACAAGGCTCCTCCATCTATGGGATTTTCCAGGCAAGGGTACTGTAGTGGGGTGCCATTGCCTTCTCTGAAATTAATGCCACAGCATGTAGCAAACAATACACATGGTTCAGAATAGAAAAGCCAGGAAGACCTTCTGAATCAAATAATTTTTGAAATGAAACTTGTAGAGGAATGATATTTGGATTGCAAGATAAAATCTGAAAGGCAAAAATTGGAAGAGACAGAAATGATCCATGTTTGCATTCACTTTTCTAAATATTAATTAAGTTCTGATTCTGTATCAGGTATTAGCTAGCAACAGAGAATATAATGGTGAGCAAGATGTAGGGATTTTTTGCTCTAATTGAACTTGCTTTGTGTGTGTGTGTGTGTGTGTGTGTGTGTGTGTGTGTGCATGAGTGCACTTAGTTGTTCAGTAGTTTCTGGCTCTTTGCAAACCCATGGACTATAGCCTGTCAGGCTCCTCTGTTCTTGGAATTGTGCAGGCAAGAATTCTGGAGTGGGTTGCCATTACCTACTCCAGTTGAGTTCAGTTCAGCCTCTCAGTTGTGTCTGACTCTTTGTGAACCCATGGACTGCAGCACGCCAGTCTTCTCTGTCCATCATGAACTCCCAGAATTTACTCAAACTCATGTCCATCACATCAATGATTCCATCCAACCATTTCATCTTCTGTCATCCCCTTCTCCTCCCCACTTCGATCTTTCCCAGCATCAAGGTCTTTTCAAATGAGTCAGTTCTTCACATCAGGGGGCCACAGTATTGGGGTTTCAGCTTCAGCATCAGTCCTTCCAATGAATATTCAGGACTGCTTTCCTTTAGGATGGACTGGTTGGATCTCCTCTCAGTCCAAGGAACTCTCAAGAGTCTTCTCCAACACCATCATTAAAAAGCATTAATTCTTCAGCTCTCAGCTTTCTTTACAATCCAACTTTCACATCCATACATGACTACTGGAAAAATCATAGAATTGAGTAGATGGACCTTTGTTGGCAAAGTAATGTCTCTGCTCTTTAATATGCTGCATAGGTTGGTCATAGCTTTTCTACCAAGGAGTAAGCGTCTTTTAATTTCATGGCTGCAATCACCATCTGCAGTGCTTTTGGAGGCCCCCAAAATAAAGTCTGTCACTGTTTCCACTGTTTCCCCATCTATTTGTCATGAAGCGATGGGACCAGATGCCATGATCTTAGTTTTCTGAATGTTGAGCTTTAAGCCAACTTTTTAACTCTCCTCTTTCACTTTCATCAAGAGGCTCTTTAGTTCTTCTTCACTTTCTGCCATTAGGGTGGTGTCCTTTGCCTATCTGAGGTTATTGATATTTCTCCTGGCAAGCTTGATTCCAGTTTGTGATTCATTCAGCCCAGTGTTTCTCATGATATACTCTGGATAAAAGTTAAATAAGCAGGATGGCAATATACAGCCTTGTCATACTCCTTTCCCAATTTGGAACTGGTCTATTGTTCCATAGACCATGGTCTAGTTTTAACTGTTGCTTCTTGACCTGCATACAGATTTTGCAGGAGGCAGATCAGGTGGTCTGGTATTCTCATTTCTTTAAGAATTTTCCACAGTTTGTTGTGATCCACACAGTCAAAGGTTTTGGCATAGTCAATAAAGCAGAAGTAGATGTTTTTCTGGAACTCTTGCTTTTTTGATGACCCAACAGATGTTGGTAATTTGATCTCTGGTTTCTCTGTCTTTTCAAAATCCAACTTGAACATCTGGAAGTTCACATTTCATGTACTGTTGAAACCTGGCTTGGAGAATTTTGAGCGTTACTTCTTATCTCTCCTTGCTATTCTTTGGAACTCTGCATTCAAATGCATAGCTTCTACTATTAATGCTCTTTTTACTCATGAGGAAACTGATGAATAGAAATCTAAATCACATAATGAAGGCAAGATTTGAACCCAGGAACATGGATTTATATATATATATATATATATATATATATATATATATATATATATATATATAACTTTTTACCAGTATGCTGTAATGCTGTATTAACCAATAGAGCATAGATACTTAAAAAATTGAAATCAAAAGTAGACAGAAACTACATATCAAAGAAAGAAATGAAGATAGATCAACTTTGATAAGAGAGTTAAGATGGTTATATTAGAAACACAAATAGAATGACAGGGACATTCCATTTACTCAAGAATTACCCAATCATATACCCATTCCATATACCCAAGCATTAATGCATTCTAAAGTATTTTTTGTGACCAAAATTAGAGCAATAGTGAAGAAAGAAAACCTTAAGTGATTTATTTCAGTAGCATGTTTTTCTAGTTATCATTAAGAAGTTAATTTAAATCACAGAAAAAAAAAATCACCACCACCACCAAAATCACAACATAAATACATATATGGAAGATGCTATTTCATAATAAATTTAGGGGGATTATCCATACAAAATGAAAATAATGGTATTGTGCAGAATTTATTGACTTTTTTTATAGTTATTGGTAACAAACTATTACTAGTTTGTTAATTATAAATATTACCTATTTGAAACTCTATAGTTATTGGTAGCAATTAACCATGGACATGTTTGATTTAGATATTACTCATTTGCTTTCCAAAGAGAAACACAAACTCCAAAGACAACTTAAGGATAAGGATACACAAAAATACTTTATTTGGATTATATTTTTTAAATAATTCATTTTGAATTCTGAATTTTGTTAATATATTTTTATGAATATCACACCTCTCCCTTGTTCAACAAAAACCTATTTTTTTTTCTTTTTTTTTAAATTTTATTTTATTTTTAAACTTTACAATATTGTATTGGTTTTGCCAAACATCGAAATGAATCTGCCACAGGTATACATGTTTTTTTCCTAAGGTAGTGCCTTTTTTTTTTAGACTATTAAAAAAAAGAGAAAGACAATATTTAAATAAACATGGAAAATTATATGCTTCAGAAAGTAAATTATTTGCCTTGATTTTTAGTAATTGCAAATAACAAGTCTAAAAGCAGCATAAATGTGTTCATTTTTTATACAAAGTTTCATGTCCTTATTCACAGGATAATTGAAAAATCAGGAGGGAGCTTGTGAATTCTTTACTGACAAATATTATATTAATGCAAAATCAAAATTAGATTTTTTTCTGAGAATGATAAATTGAGCTTCGTTCATTAGTTCTATCTTAATAAGTGGTAGTAAAAATGTAGTTGCTATAATCTGTACAACCTTTTTAGTTAGAAGATTTCATGTCTAACAAGAATTATTGTTGGTTTTCTGCTGACTTTGTCATGTCCTTGATTGAGAAAAAGCTAAGTTTTGCTACATTGTATTACTTTCTTTGTTTTCTTAAAATAGTACATTGCCACCTTGATTAGAAAGTAATCAAACTATTGCTTCTTGTTGATAGTAATTATGCTTTTTTGCCAACAAAGGTCCATCTAGTCAAGGCTATGGTTTTTCCAGTAGTCACGTATGGATGTGAGAGTTGGACTGTGAAGAAAGCTGAGCACCAAAGAATTGATGCTTTTGAACTGTGGTGTTGGAGAAGATTCTTGAGAGTCCCTTGGACTGCAAGGAGATCCAATCAATGCATTCTAAAGAAGATCAGTCCTGGGTGTTCTTTGGAAGGAATGATGCTGAAGCTGAAACTCCAGTACTTTGGCCACCTCATGCGAAGAGTTGACTCATTGGAAAAGACTCTGATGCTGGGAGGAATTAGGGGCAGGAGGAAAAGGGGACGACAGAGGCTGAGATGGCTGGATGGCATCACAAACTCAATGGACGTGAGTTTGAGTGAACTCCAGGAGTTGGTGATGGACAGGGAGGCCTGGCGTGCTGCGATTCATGGGGTTGCAACAAGTCAGGCAAGACTGAGCGACTGAACTGAACTGAACTGAAGTGACCGAGTCTCTATTGATAATTCTTTTGATTTTTTTCTTCCAAGATCAAACTCTAAATTTAAAAAAAAAAAAATTATCTTTAACTCTTAAAATTCTTTGCATTCCCCCAGAGGTCCTTTTAGACAATTTCAAAGAATTATTTTCTTAGTGTATAAAGAGAAGTATACTAAATTATTTGATTTGTTTTGATTCTTCATATTTCTCCATTAAATCCAACACAATTGTGATTCCTTCTTGAGAAGAGTTTTCACATCAAAGGACAGTTCTGTAAAATACTTTAGCATAAATGTTTCAGGGATTCTGCACTTGACAAAACTGGCAAATTGGCAAAAGTCTTCATGTCTTCAGTATAAAGAAAAACTTCTTATCTTAAAGTAAGTTTTAATCAAATTGGTATATAATAACTATCACTGAATTCCAAAGAAAGTTTTACCATCCTACATTCAAATATTGTTAGACACTAAAAGAATTAACCAGTCAATCCTAAAGGAAATCAGTCCTGAATATTCATTGGAAGGACTGATGCTGAAGTTGAAACTCCAATACTATGGCCACCTGATGCAAAGAACCTACTTATTGGAAAAGACCCTGATGCTGGGAAAGATTTAAGATGGAAAGAGAAGGGGACAACAGAGGATGAGATGGTCAGATGGCAACACCGACACGAAGGACATGAGTTTGAGTAGGCTCTGGGAGCTGGTGATGGACAGGGAAGCCTGGCGTGCTGCAGTCTGTGGGGTTGCAAAGAGTCAGACACAACTGAATGATTGAGTTGAACTGAACTGATGAAAGTTAACTACAGTCTGATGACTTCACAATATATATATGCATTGAGTCATCATGCTGTACACTTTAGTATAACACAAAGTTATATTTCAATTATTTGTCAATAAAGCTGGGAAAAACAAAGGAAAGAAAAACAAAGAGAAACAATAACAAACAAATTAATCACAACAATCTAGACAAATTACTAAACAAGAAATTTCCACTTTCTTCTATTGACTACCTGAAGGCTTAGCTGTACAAACTACAGGCTACATTTTGTGTTTTCAGCAGAGAAAAACAGTCTTGACCCTCATGGAAAAAGTGATACCAGGTAATTTCAGTTACAGCTACCTCAAGAAATTGATTCATTAACACAGGTTTGAGAGCTTAAAACTGGCATCGCTGAGACAACTCTTAATAAGTGTACTTACAAACAAAATCAAGGACACCATTTCAGAAGCAGGCAACTATGTGAAAATTGATTGGTGAACCCAGACTTAAAGGAGTAAGGATCATTTACTAATGAAGTTTAACTGCAGTTATTAGAATAGTTTTGGTATTTCTTTATATTTTAATTTTTCACATTTATATGAGTACTTCAATCTTTCTTCTTACTTTGTCCTTAACCCTCAAGGTAGTGGACAATAATTTTACAAATAGAAATAAAACATTTTTTAATGGAATCTAATTGCCATCAAAATTCAGAATTTAAAATTAAATACTTTTAATAAATCAAGTAAGTTTTCATGGCAATATAGTTATTTGAACAGGGAAAATAAGAAACATACAGTGTGCAATTGTGTAACAAAGGTTATTCCATTTAGTATGACATTTGAGAGGTGTTCATTCACTTGTAATTACGAAAAACAAGCTCATCATTAAGCCAAAAATCATTTCAGGAAAAGTTGGGTAAGTATGTCTGAATTGTACATTCAATGAGGGTTTGTACATTTAATAGGCACCACTTGTTACATCTAGGTAAATAGTCAGGGCAATATATAATAATATGAGCATTTTGTTATTAGGAATGATTTTAGGACATTTTTATCATTAGAATTGGGGGACTGTTATTTAAAAATGAACCAAAATTTGGATATAAGGTATGAGACTTTTCAAGGTACCCCATGGTACTTTGAAACACAGTATGAAACTTTTCAGGGAAACCCATGATCATTGTTAAAAGCTTACTCATTGATTATTTTATTTTTGGAGGGTTGGAGAATGTTCTATGTTTGAAATTGATATTTCCTATTAACTAACAGCATAGAATATGTGACTATCTGTGAGTTTACATGCCAACTGAAAGACGTAGAAAAGTGTAGGTACAGATAATTTCTGTCCATATAAAAAGGTAGTCCCAAGATTTTAGTTAGCAAAGTAATGTTCAAACTTCTCCAAGCTAGGCTTCAACAGTACATGAACTGAGAATTTTCAGATGTTCAAGCTGGATTTAGAAAAGGCAGAGGAACCAGAGATCAAATTGCCAACATCCATTATAGAAAAAGCAAGATAATCGCAGAAAAACACCTTCTTCTGCTTCATTGACTCTGCTAAAGTCTTTGTGTGAATCACAAGAAACCGTGGAAAATTCTTAAAGAGGTGTGAGTACCAAACCACCTTACCAGCCTACTGAGAAATCTGTATGCAGGTCAAGAAGCAACAGTTAATACCAGACATGGAACTACACACTAGTTCAAAATTGGGAAAGGGGTACGTCAAGGCTGTGTATTGTCACCCTGCTTATTTAACTTATATGCTGAGTACATAATGCAAAATGCTAGGATGGATGAAACACAACCTGGAATCAAGATTACCAGGAGAAATATCAATAACCTCAGATATACTGATGATGCCATCCTTATGGCAGAAAGCGAAGAGGAACTAAAGAACCTCTTGGTGAAGGTGAAAAAGGAGAATGAAAAAGCTGGCTTAAAACTCAACATTCAAAAAACAAAGATCATGGGATCTGGTCCCATAACTTCATGGCAAATAGATGGGGAAACAATGCAAAACAGTGACAGACTTTATTTTCTTGGGCTCCAAAATCACTGCAGATGGTGACCACAGCTATGAAATTAAAAGACACCTGCTCTTTGGAAGAAAAGCTATGACCAACCCAGATAGCACATTAAACATCAGAGACATTACTTTGCCAACAAAGACCAGCATAGCCAAAGCTATGGTTTTTCTAATAGTCATGTATACATGTGAGAATTGAACCATAAAAGAAGGTTGAGCACCAAAGAATTTATACTTTTGAATTGTGGTGTTGGAGAAGACTCTTGAGAGTCCCTTGGACTGCAAGGAGATCAAACCAGTCAATCCCAACAGAAATCAACCCTGAATATTCATTGGAAGGACCAATGCTGAAGCTGAAGCTTCAATGCCTTACCATGTGATGCAAAGATTCAACTCACTGGAAAAGCCCCTGATGATGGGAAAGATTGAAAACAGGAGGAGAAGAGGGTGACGGAGGATGAGACTGTTTGATGGCATCATCGACTCAGTGGACATGAGTTTGAGCAAGCTCTGGGCAATGTTGGAGGACAGACAAGCCTGGTGTGCTGCAGTCCATGGGATTTTGAGGAGTCAGACATTACTGGGCGACTGAACAACAACAAAGTTTTGGCTGTATTGCTCTGTAGGATGTTACCAACTTTTTTTTTTTTTTTAATGTAACTTAATCATATCTTTCTAATATTTGTTTGTAAAGGTATACATTATCTGATCTTTCAAATTTCTTTTGAATCATTATCAATGAGTTGAAAAAATACTTGGGATATGTTTATTCTATATTCCTACAATACTCATGCTTTTAACTTTTTGGAAAATATACTTTGACAAGTCTTACTCTTTAGGACTTACCACTCAGTGATAAGTATATTTTTATTGAATATAGTCTTTTTTAAAAAAGTTATTTGACTGATGTGTCATGCATTCCCAGGGCTGCCTGACCCCTTAGAAGACTCAGACTCTACCTGTTTTTATGCTTTATAATCATTTACTTAGATTACATGCCAGTTTCTCTTAAGACAATTAACTAAAATAAAAATAGAAAATGTTTTATTAAAAAAAATTTTCATCAAGCAAGACAATTAATATCTATAAAACTAAACTGTATCATTTTCCTATTGCTACTGTAACAAATTACCACACATGTAATGGCTTAAAGAGCTTCCCTGGTTCAGATGATAAAGAATCTGCCTGCAATACAGGAAACCCAGGTTCAATACATGGGTCAGGAAGATCCCCTGGAGAAAAGAATGGTTACTCACTCCAGTAATTTTGCCTAGAGAATTCCAGAGACAGAGGAGCCTGGTGGTCTATAATCCATGCGGTCACAAACAGTTGGACATGACTGAGCGACTAACAGGTTCACTAATGGCTTAAAACAATACAAATGTATAATCTTGCAATCTAGTAGGTCAGAAGTTCACCATGGGCCTCACTGGGTTAAAATCAAGTGTCATCAGGGCAGAGTTTCTCTGGAGGCACTGGAGGAGAATCCAGCTTCTGGCCCTTACAAGCTTTAAGAGGTAACAGACGTTCTTTGATTCATGATTCCTTTCCTCCATCTTTAAAGTCGTTTCTTCTCACACTGCATTACTTCTCACACTGCATTACTTGCTTCCAGCTTTAAGGACTCTTCTGATAATACAGGTCTACCTGGTTAATCCAAGATAATCTTCTTGTTTTAAGTTCAATCTTACCTCCATCTGTAATGGTAATGCACCTTTCTATGCAATATAACATATTCACAAATTATTGGAATTAAGATGCAGACATCTTTAGAGGAGAGAGGAATGAGACTGAATAATTCACCAATGCAAAATAAAGTTGCCTTAGGAGTGTATTCCCTGGTAAAGCCAAGAACATTGATTGATTCACTCATTCTTATATTAATTAACTCAGATAAAAAGCTGGGATATAAGAATCACAAAGAAATAAAAAGAAAAATAGAGTTTGCAGGCCAATTTATTTCTCACAAGATGTGTAATGGTGGGGAATTATTTATTCTCTTTGAGATTCTCTTCTCAATTTTTTAATTAGAAAAAAAAACGAGAGCAATTAAATGTACCTCAGAGTGTCATTCTGAGAACTGGGTATGATAATTAATATAACACTCTCACCAGGTGCCAAGGAAAATTAGTCAACAAAAGTCAGCCATAAGCAGTGTAGCACAGTTCCTGCTCTGAATAGACTTTTAGTTAGTGATGTTTATTCATTAACTAAATAATTTATTTAATCATTTATTTTTCAAAAAATATGTTAAACCCCTGTTATTACTATGCAACACTAGCATACACACAAAATATATAACACAGATTATTTCTAAAATATGAACATAACACTGTTGGCATTACTGAAAAAAGCACTGATGCTTTATTGTAATTATAATTTCTCAATTTATAGTCATAAGAAATAAGTCACAAAGACATTAACACAAATCAGAAATGTCCTATAGGAAAGTACTGAAATCTCTATTTTTCAGACTTTTGAATTCTGTGTGAGGATAGTTTTTTATTATGTCTATTGTGAATTTTTAAAAAATGAGTTGCCATGGCATCATGCATCTCCAAATGCTTTATAACTTTTAACACATCCTACCTTATGTCCACAAATTAGCCTCAGCAAAGACTTTGTTATATTGTCAATACTGTCTTTTAAAAACATGCATTAATATAACTACTGCTATTAATTTACTTGTGGAAGTTGACCTTACTTTACATGATAGATAAATTGTCATGATAATATATATTCAATGGTCTAAGGTTTATATGTGTATGATATATTAAATTATGTTATTGTGAGATATAAAATTTTATTTAATTTAGCAAGTTATTGCTTAAATAATTTATAAGTACCTTTCCAAAAATTGACATTATCATGGTTGTTCATTTTAACCACAGAGAAAAATAAATTTTGTTTTTTATCCTTACTGAAAAAAAGTTCAATAATTTCTAGCAAAACTTATATCTTTCAAAGTTGATTTCCAAATTCCTGAAAAGTATAAAACATTTTTTTATTTTGTCAAGGTGTTATTTAATAAAAAGTCTTAAATAATTTTTTTAAGCAGAGTATATTTCCTAGATTATTTTATCTTTCCTAATGAATAAACAATAGCTTACTAGATTACACTATAATGCAGTGTAATTCTTAGGACTTCTTTAATGGTGCAGAAATTATTTTCCTTTATCATTTATCAAGAAGTTCCCAGTCACTATTCCTCTATTGTCTCCAAATATTTTTGATTTAGTTGGATTAAGTTTCAGCTAAATTTAGTACTAGACAAGTATTAAAAAAAAAAAAAAATAGAGGCAGACCCAAATTGTCCCAAACAATAATTTTGAGGAGACACAGAAACTTACCTCATATTTTTACTCCTCAATTTGCTCATTTATTATATGAAATTTCAATTCAATTTTATTTATTATCTATGTAAACCTGCTCTTCTCTTTAGAAAAGCTATTCTACGTCAGCTTTAACATTCCTTTTCAAAACTTTTAGCCTCTATAAATTAAAACTTTTTAGTGCAGGAGGATCTCTTTAATAGGACAGGAAATTCATTAGAAATATTATCCCTAAGGGTAGGGAACTAAGATTAATTGTGTTGCTAGGGAAGCAGTGCTAGATTTGCTTGAGATTATTTCTACACAATTTAAGTTTGGAACATTGTGATAAACAAGACACCAGTTGTGTTTATTCTCAAAGATGCTAAAAAGAAAAGTAAGTAACCCTGCAATAAATGAGGGCCAAGTTCTATTTTCTGTTCTCTAATTGGCAAAATCCACCTGATTAAGAGACTCATATATGCCATATTCAGAGGTGTGATTTTTTTTTTCCCCTGATGGTTTTAAAGAGTGATTCTCAATTAAGGGCAATATTTACAGCTGGGGACATTTAACAATGTCCAGAGATATTTTATTCATTAAGATTTTGGGGATGGTTGTGCTACTGATATCGAGAAAAAAATAGGCTGCTGCTAAATATCTTATGAGGGAATGGAAAAGACACAACAAAGAATTATCTAGTTCAAAATGTCAATACAGCCACTTTAAGAAAGCTTGATCAAGACGAATTTGAAAGTGTGATATTATCTAGGCTCTATTCTATTATGCAACTGTGATTATAATGATATATTGGAATTGGCATATACAAGAGAGAGTATCAGATAAGGAGTTCAAACTAGAGACTTTAGTGGCCTGAACAAAAGATACCATGGAGATATGGACAGTTTCAGAGATTTTGGAGTAAAGAAATTAAATATACTTTGCAATTAATTAGATGGGGCCAGAAAGTGAGTCAAGTGTCTCTGTGACAATAGAATAGATGGTAGTTAAGGGAGATAAAGAGATTGTAGGAGAAGCAGCAAATTTAGGGAGATTTTAGTAGGTCATGGATTTTGATCTGGAAAATTTAGCAGTGGCCACAGGACTGGAAAGGGTAAGTTTTCTTTCCAATCCCAAATAATGGCAGTGCAAACAATGTTCACACTACCACACAATTGAATTCATTTCACAAGCTATCAAAGTAATGCTCAAAATTCTCCAAGCTTAGGTTTCAAAAGTACATGAACCAAGAACTTCCAGACATTCAAGCTGGATTTAGAAAAGGAAGAGGAACTAGAGGTCAAATTGCTAACATGCGTTGAAACATAGAAAAAGCAAAGGAATTCCAGAAAGACATCTACTTCTGCTTCATTGACTACACTAAAGCCTTTGACTGCGTGGATCACAGCAAACTGTGGAAAATTCTTCAAGAGATGGGAATACCAGACCACTTTACCTGCCCCCTGAGAAAATCGTATGCAGGTCAAGAAGCAACAGTTATTACCAGATGTGGAACAATAAACTAGTTCCAATTTGGGAAAGAAGTACGTCAAGGCTGTATATTGTCACCCCGTTTATTTAACTTATATCCAGAGTGCATCATGAGAAACACTGGGCTGGATGAAGCACAAGCTAGAATCAAGATTGCCAGGAGAAATATCAATAACCTGAGATATGCAGATGACACCACCCTTAGGCAGAAAGCAAAGAGGAACTAAAGAGCCTCTTGATGAAGGTGAAAGAGGAGAATGAAAAAAACTGGCTTAAAACTCAACATTCAAAAAACTAAGATCCTGGGATCCAGTCCCATCACTTCATGGCAAATAGATGGGGAAACAATGGGAAACAGTGACAGACTTTATTTTCTTGGGCTCCAAAATCACTGTAGATGGTGACTGCAACCATGAAAATAAAATAAACTTGCTCCTTGGAAGAAAAGCTGTGACAAATCTAGATAGCATATTAAAAAGCAGGACATTACTTTGCCAACAAAGGTCCGTCCAGTCAAAGAAACTACTAGAAAACTACTGTTTACCTAGTGGTCCAGTAGTAGTCTCACATCCATATGTGAGACTTGGACCATAAAGATGTGAGAATGGACCATAAAGAAGATGTGAGAATTGGACCATAAAAAAGGCTGAACACTGAAGAATTGATGCTTTTGAACTGTGGTTTTGGACAAGGCTCTTGAGAGACCTTTGGACTGCAAGGAGATCAAACCAGTCCATCCTAACAGAAATCAACCCTGAATATTCATTGGAAGTACTGATGCTGAAGCTGAAGCTTCAATACTTTGACCACATGATGTGAAAGCAGACTCTTTAGAAAAGGCCTTAATGCTGGGAAAGATTGAAGGCAGGGGGAGATAGGGACAACAGAGGATGAGTTTGTTTCATGGCATCACCTATTCAATGTACATGAGTTTGAGCAAGCTTCAGGAGATTTTGAAGGACAGGGAGGTCTGGTGTGTTGCAGTCTATGGGGTTGCAAAGAGATGGACATGACTGAGCTTCTAAACAACGGATTTGGATAGATTATCTGAGGTGTCATGAAGTAGAGTACATAACTCAGTCTGATATCAAAAATAATGTAATTTCTATTATATATAGCATTAAGTAGCCACTTTTAGATTACATTTATCCTACAGTAAACTTCTTTTTTAAAACTATTTCATTCTCATTACTCTTCTGAAGAATTCTTCTAAGAGGTTTTAAGGATGCCTGCTCTCCAAAACCCAACTCATATCATTCAAATTGAGAAATGAACAAACAAGTGCATGAAGGTTTTATACATTTTAAATCATTTGAAGAAGTTTGTGACACTTGCCTCTCCCTATGTAGTTTTCTTCCATGTTCTTTCCCAGTTTTTTATTTAATTGGTGGATAATTGCTTTACAATATCATGCTGGTTTCTGCCATACATCAACATGAATCAGTCACAGCTATACATATGTCCCCTCTCTCTTGAACCTCCCTCCTATCATCCCACCCTCCAGGTTGTCGCAGAGCACTGGGTTGAGATCCTTGTGTCACATAGTAAATTCCCAGTGGTTATCTGTTTTATGTAGGGTAACATGTATGCTACTTTCTCCGTTCATCCCACCCTCTCCTTCCCCGACTGTCCACAAGTCTGTTCTCTATGTCTGCATCTCCATTGCTTCCCTGCAAATAGGTTCATCAGTACTATCTTTCTAGACTCCATACACTTGTGTTAATATACAATAATTGTCTTTCTCTTTCTGACTGACTTCACTCTGTACAGTAGGCTCTAGGTTTATCCACCTCATTAGGACTGACTGAAATGTGTTCTTTGTTATAGCTGAGTAATATTCTATTGTATATATATGCCATATCTTCTTTATCCATTCACCTGTTGATGGACATCTAGATTGCTTCAATGTCTTACTTACTGTAAAAAGTTCTTCAGTGAACACTGGGGTAACATGCATCTCTTTCAATTATGGTTTTCTCAGGGTATGTATCCAGTAGAGGGATTGTTGGGTCATATGGTAATTCTATTTCTAATTTTTAAACGAATCTTCATACTGTCCTCCATAGGGGTTATATAAATTTACCTTCCCACAACGGTGCAAGAGGGTTCCTTTTTCTCCACAACCTCCCTAACATTTATTGTTTGTAGAATTTTTTTTTAATAATGGCCATTCTGACTGGTGTGAGATGATACCTCATTGTAATTTTGATTTGCATTTCTCTCATAATGAGTGATGTTGAGCATCTTTTCATGTATTTTTTGGCAATCTTATGTCTTCTTTGGAGAAATATCTATTTAGGCCTTCTGCCCATTATTTTTTGGGTTGTTTGTTCTTCTGTTATTGAATTGCTTGAGCTGCTTGTATTTTTGAAGACTAATCCTTTGTCAGTTGTTTCATTTGTAATGATTTTCTCCCATTCTGAGTGTTGTATTTTAATCTTATTTATTGTTTCCTTTGCTACACAATAGATTTTAAATTTAATTAGGTCCCATTTGTTTACTTTTGTTTATTTTCCAGAGTTTTTTTTAAAAAGTTAAATTTTAAATAAACCTGAAATGTTTAAAACTGGACATCAGTCATGTGTAGTAGATACTTTGTTTATATCCTACACCTAACAACCTCCACTGATAAGATCTTATATGACCAGAGTATGTTGCCAGTTTATTTCAATTTGCCTTTAAGATATCACAGTATTTTCATTGGATAATGGGCTCAGCAGCAGGAAGGACAAAATTCAGCAATGAACAAAGAGAATATTTCATTCTTAACTTCATTCCTTTTGGATGTTCTATTTTCCTCAGTAATAAGGCAATGGCACCCCACTCCAGTACTCTTGCCTGGAAAATCCCAAGGATGGAGGAGCCTGGTAGGCTGCAGTCCATGGGGTCACTAAGAGTCGGACACGACTGAGCGACTTCACTTTCACTTTTCACTTTCATGCATTGGAGAAGGAAATGGCAACCCACTCCACTGTTCTTGCCTGGAGAATCCCAGGGACGGGGGAGCCTAATGGGCTGCCGTCTATGGGGTCGCACAGAGTTGGACATGACTGAAGCGACTTAGCAGCAGCAGCAGCAAATTGTGTATAAATTTGCTTGCCAAGTATCCTTAACATGGTTGTTTGGACGCTGAAAATTGTCTCATTGACATATTGGAGATGCTTATAAACTCTAGTATAATGTTCATAGATAAAGGCTAATCATTCTGAGTTCCACCTTTGTTCAATGATCTTTTATTTTCTAGTAAATCTCCTTGAAATAAAGACAATGACACTTGAATAATCTTCATAAATCACTAGTTAAATATCCATAAAAGTATCATATATTCAATTTGCATTTCATGGATGAAGGAATAAATTACATAAGTTTCTCATGTTTATTAAGTCAGAGTAGTGAATCAAAAATTTCAAATGAACTCTTCATTTTCCTGTAGATATGTCACAGAGGTAGGAATAGAGCCAGGCAAGTAAAGTGAGTGAGACAGTGGCCTTAGGTAAAAACTTTAATGGGATAGTAAATTCTCAGTAATCAATATCTTAATGCAACATTTTTAAAAGTAAAAATTAATATGAAATATCCATAATTAACAAAATGTCAAAATTTTAAATAAAGATACACATTGAATTTTCCAATCAAATTTTGCCTTGGGGTACTATATGCCTCTGCATGGCACTGACTATGATTTGGCATATTGGATTCTGAAGTTGTGAAGCTTGGGCACAAGTTCCTACACATACTTATGGTATAGTAAGCATATGACTTCACCTCTGTAAGTTCAGATTTTTCTCACCTATAAGATGTTTGTAACATTATTGCTTCCTTGATAGGTTTTATGACAGGATGAAGAGACAAATGCACCTGGCACATTTTGTGGCAATTTATAAATGTTCCATACATGACATAGTGTTCAGCTCTTATTTATAGTTATAGTTCAAAACAGTATATATATATATATATATATCAGTTCAGTTCAGTCACTCAGTCGTGTCCGACTCTTTGCAACCCCATGAATCGCAGCACACCAGGCCCCCCTGTCCATCACCAACTCCCATAGTTCACCCAGACTAATGTCCATCGCATCAGTGATGCCATCCAGCCGTCTCATCCTCTGTTGTCCCCTTCTCCTCCTGCCCCCAATCCCTCCCAGCATCAGAGTCTTTTCCAATGAGTCAATTCTTCACATGAGGTGGCCAAAGTACTGCAGTTTCAGCTTTAGCATCATTCCTTCCAAAGAAATCTCAGGGCTGATCTCCTTCAGAGTGGACTGGTTGGATCTCCTTGCAGTCCAAAGGACTCTCAAGAGTCTTCTCCAACACCACAGTTCAAAAGCATCAATTCTTCAGCACTCAGCCTTCTTCACAGTCCAACTCTCACATCCATACATGACTACTGGAAAAACCATAACCTTGACTAGACGAACCTTTGTTGACAAAGTAATGTCTCTGCTTTTGAATATGCTATCTAGGTTGGTCATAACTTTCCTTCCAAATGAAGCACACATCATGTCTATCACACAATTTTGGAAATGTTTAAAAATAGGAAAATTAGTGAAAAGCCTTTATGGGATTTTAGGTTAAATGCTGGATGATTTTAAGGAGAGTCATAAAGGGAAATTAATTGTTTGAGATGGTGAATTTGATGAAATATCTTTGGATTGGGGATCACAGAGAAGAAAGAACCTAGATGTGAATCTTGGTAAGCACATTGTTAAACTTGACAAATAAGATATTATTTGTTTTGTATGCCTATCTTCTAGGAACAGTTATTTCCTAGAGCAAGTTGATTTTACTTTTTACAGCTATTAACATTGTTTGAGAAGCATGTGACATTATGTTACTTTAATTTTTCTTTCTCTCTCTCTTTGTACACACTTACATGTGGCTGGGTTTATAAATATATAGACAGATATAAATAGACAAAATATTTTCAGCTGAACTGTAAATTAATTTAAATTTGGTATTTGCTAAAATGTATGCTAAAATATATGTAGAGCTTGACATTAATCTAAAATCATCACTGCAATGCACAGGATTCTGCTGGCAGTCATGCTCCAATCCTGTTTGGATTAGGTCTTCATAGGTTCAGCAACTTCCTTTGCATAGGATGCTATCTTTTCAGAAAAGATGACATTTATTCTACCTTATTATTTTAATCTAAGCTCAGTTCACTTCAATCTGTGATAATTGAGATTTTTTAATTTATTAAGAAATGTTTCTAAAGCACACAAACAAATAATTGGCTGTCTTTGAAACACCAAGTAGTTTAGAGTTACTGCTGAATGTTTATGTATGTGCTTTTTGTACTTAACTAGTATATTTTTAGAACAGTACTGCTAAATGGAATTATATTGTGTTCTCTCAAGGCATATTTTTTAAACCAAAGTTAGTAGGTTATTTACTTCTGTTTCTGTCTGTCTCTCTCTCTCTTTTTTTTTTTTTTTCTTCTTTTAAAAATACTGACAACCATCTAACCAAAAGAGCAAGGCAAGTGGCAGGTAGAAAAGATATATTGTAAGGAAGCTTGAAATCTAGGAGACCAAATTTGGATTTCTCTAAAATTCTATATTCAACAGGAACTGATAGATGTCTTAGTTCCAACAACCCAGTGTTGTTACCCATCGAGTTATAGAATTAGGAGGTTAAAAGATAATACTATTTGTGCTATTGTATGCATTTACTTTAATAAGTAATAATTTATATTTTCAGTTCAGTTAGGTCACTCAGTCATGTCTGACTCTTTGAGACCCCATGAATCGCAGCATGCCAGGCCTCCCTGTCCATTACCAACTCCCGGAGTTCACTCAGACACACGTCCATCAAGTCAGTGATGCCATCCAGCCATCTCATCCTCTGTCGTCCCCTTCTCCTCC
This sequence comes from Bos taurus, assembly GCF_002263795.3. NCBI lineage: Eukaryota > Metazoa > Chordata > Mammalia > Artiodactyla > Bovidae > Bos > Bos taurus. The sequence goes on along the minus strand of NC_037339.1, from coordinate 41,521,192 downwards.
TACCTCCAATCCCTCCCAGCATCAGAGTCTTTTCCAATGAGTCAACTCTTCGCATGAGGTGGCCAAAGTACTGGAGTTCAACTTTAACATCATTCCTTCCAAAGAAATCCCAGGCTGATCTCCTTCAGAATGGACTGGTTGGATCTCCTTGCAGTCCAAGGGTCTCTTAAGAGTCTTCTCCAACACCACAGTTCAAAAGCATCAATTCTTCGGCACTCAGCCTTCTTCACAGTCCAACTCTCACATACGTACCTGACCACAGGAAAAACCATAGCCTTGACTAGATGACCTTTGTTGGCAAAGTAATGTCTCTGCTTTTGAATATGCTATCTAGGTTGGTCATAACTTTCCTTCCAAGGAGTAAGTGTCTTTTAATTTCATGGCTGCAGTCACCATCTGCAGTGATTTTGAAGCCCAAAAAAATAAAGTCTGACCACTGTTTCCACTGTTTCCCCATCTATTTCCCATGAAGTGATGGGACCGGATGCCATGATTTTTGTTTTTTGAACATTTAATGACTTATAATTGCATTACTGAAACTATAATAAAGAAAATAAATAATATAAATCAAATTATATTATATTATCACAGATTTTAGTTTTTTTTTTTTTTTTTTTAAGACTGAGATACAGTTCTTTTTTCTTTTTGGTTAATTGCCAATATCTGAAGGGCAAAATAAAACGTTCATACATTACTGTGATTTTCTTGTGACTACAATTAATAACATCCCCATAATTGGTAATTATAAAGTGCCTGGAGATGCATAGCTTTTCATTAGATCATATAATATAACCATAGAAAAAAGGGAGAAATCTCACAATATCACCAAAAGAACAGCATTTAAACTAATCAAAGTAAAATATTCTTTTATTTCTGACTCTCCTGTATGTGGTCGTGCTGAGAAAAATGATACTATATTGATAACAGGAAAACATACACATTAAAAACTTGTAAGAGAGATGAACTTGTTACTGTAGTGTACATACATGACACTGACCAAATCACATACATAAAGCACAATACTTAGATGCTAGAACATTAATAGTGTTTCCCAGACTACTTTTCTAGTTGAACATTAATAATAAGAACTAATTGTATTATATACAGAAAGTGATTTCAATTGTTAAAAGAGGAGTACTCCTAAGAGCATTTGAAATATTTCCTAGTGCAACACAGGTTGTATTTTCAATTCCTACAATTATTGATTTTTATTATTTCTGGAGGTTAAAAGACAAATATTTCTTTCTTATATTGAAGTAATGAGAATACATTATAGCACTAAGGAAAAAAGCAATGAAGAAACGGAAAAGAAGGAACAAGGAAAAAAGCCGTGTGAGAGAAAAGGAGAGGGTAAAATGCAAATAGGGCTCAAGTTATTTATTACCTAATTATATTGTTTATAGGACATAAGCTTAATATAATGAACTATATCTAGACTATAGAACTATACTGCATATAAAGTAGGCATATAGAGGATAAAAATAAATAGCGCGTGTATCATTAAGACAAGATGCCTTGAAATATTTTTCTCACTTTTTTGGTCTCTTCATATGACATTTAAAAATATCCACATAACTCATTAAATTTTATTAAATAGCTATTTTTGTTTCAGTATCAAGAAAAACACAATCCCTGTATGTATTTCCTTTGTTTCCAGGTTTATTGAGATATCAGTGACATAGCACTGTAAAAGTTTAGGTTCTAAAGCATAATTATTTGACTTACACATATTATCAATGATAATCACAGTAAGTTTAGAGAAATTCCAATATTTATATAGATATAACACTAAATACATAGAAAACTGTTCTTTCTGTGATGGGTACATATTATCTTGATATGTGTGCAGCACCAGGAATTCCTAGCACAGTGTTTTACATATGCTTTTAACATATGAAAATTAACAGGTAAGGACAACAGATAACCACCAGTTAATAATCAGTATTTATTGAGCCCTGCTAGGTGATTGACACTGGGTTAACCATTACATGTGTGAATCTCAGTTTTCTATAAAACTAAGCTGTTGTGTTCTGAAAGATCAAAGATTTTATATTTCTGACTTTTGAAATATCCTGCATGGGACTTCTTTGGCTGTCCAGTGGGTAAGACTCTTTGCTTCCACAGCAAGGAATAAGGGTTTGAACCCTGCTCAGGCAATTAAGATACTGCACGCCAAACAGCACGGCCAAAAAGAATTACGTATAATAAAATATTCTATTTTCCTAGTAATGCCAAATCTAAGCGTTTAGAAAAACCAGTGTCTTACACACTACCTTCCTTCAAGGAATCAGTTATATAGAGGTTAAATAGTACAAACCAAACTCAATTTTACCACAAAAGGCTGAAACAAATTCTCAATTTGATCAAAAAATGCCTGAACAATATTAAGCATATAAATTTGATATTGAAAAAAAATTAACTAGGCTTACAGAAGCTTCTTTAAAATTAAAATTAATAAAACTGATACTTGTATGTTAAAAGATTTCTGAGATAATCAAAGTATTTCTCTAAATGAAACAAAATAATTCTGATTGATAATCTCATGTATTCTCTAAAAGCATTTGTCTGATATCAATTTTATACCAAATATTATATTGTTTGATAATACTGAGTTATCATTTACAAATCTATTATCATTCAAATTTAAATTGATACTCCATATTTTTAATCCAAAGTTAACCCAACAGGAAGCCATAAGGAATGATATATTGAGGAATATGATGTATTGTGTCCTTAGAGTATAAATAATAGTTCATTTCTAAAATGAGAAAAGACAAAATGAATAGAATACATCTTGACATATTTTATTTAAAAATTAATATCTTTACATATCAGCACTCATCATGGCATTCCAAATAAAAAAATAAATTCTTACCTGAAGATCAACATAGAAGATAAGATAACTCAAGCTCATTAACATCTCAGAACATTTCTGGTGCTTCAGTTCAGTTCAGTCGCTCAGTCATGTCTGACTCTTTGCAACCCCATGAATTGCAGCACACCATGCCTCCGTGTCCATCACCAACTCCCAGAGTTCACTCAGACTCAGGTCCATCGAGTCAGTGATGCCATCCAGCCATCTCATCCTCTGTCGTCCCCTTCTCCTCCTGCCCCCAATCCCTCCCAGCATCAGAGTCTTTTCCAATGAGTCAACTCTTTGCATGAGGTGGCCAAAGTACTGCAGTTTCAGCTTTAGCATCATTCCTTCCAAAGAACACCCAGGACTGATCTCCTTTAGAATAGACTAGTTGGATCTCCTTTCAGTCCAAGGGACTCTCAAGAGTCTTCTCCAACACCACAGTTCAAAAGCATCAATTCTTCGGTGGTCAGCTTTCTTCACAGTCCAACTCTCACATCCATACATGACCACAGGAAAAACCATAGCCTTGACTAGATGGACCTTTGTTGGCAAAGTAATGTCTCTGCTTTTGAATATGCTATCTAAGTTGGTCATAACTTTCCTCCCAAGGAGAAAGCGTCTTTTAATTTCATGGCTGCAATAGATTTAATTAAATATCTTGGAATAATTTGTATACTGTTCATCAAAGCTAGACTTTTACAGAAAACCTCATTTACTTTTAACCTTTATTGGTACATTCAAGTTTAATTCTATGTGAAAGTTTTCATGGGCTAAAGCATAACATATATACAAATAAATTAATGACATGATTTAAAATATAAAATTAAACATTATATTTGTATAATACAGCTGTATTGGTATGCATTCTTACATATAACTCAAAATTGTAAATTTCTTAAACAGAAGGCATATCCCATGGCAAAAATATTTACTTTTAATAGCCTTTCCAGAGTACAGCTTTTGACTGCTTGATTTTACTTGGCAGTTTTGACTATCTAGGATTTTGTTCCCCTAATATCATATTTACTTTTCTAATATCATATTTACAATATAGAGAATGCTATATGAAAACTCATGTCAAAAGATAAATGAGTATCTTTAATTTTTACACTGTAAAATATATAAACATAGTCTTAATACAGTTAGCAAATGTTATTAGGTCCTTCTTTTGCCACATTCTTAAAATTTCTTTCCCTTGGTGGTAATAAACAAGCAAGGCAAAGAGTTCAGTTATAGAGGGAAAATATGTGATAGTTTTATTAGTAATCCTCCCTAAATTATCTCCTTTATGAGATCTGAGATTCTGAGTCCTGCTGTGTTCTGTCGAAGGTGCAGTGAAGAGAGTTAAGGGTGATAGGGCTCCTAGAAAAATGGTGCAGAGAGATTATGGATATGAAACTAATATTTTCAAGTATCAAATTTTCATGCCCCCCCCCTTTTTCCTTTTAAAAACTAGGTTGCATAGTGCCAACATGACAGGTGACTTAAAATAACCAGTTAACTATTATTTTCCCCCTCTTAGATCATGATTCCACAAGCAATTATACCTCCTGGACTTTGCAAACTTGTCCAAATGTTATTTCAGAGGTTCATCTTCAGAGATTACCTACATAGCCTCACCCAAACCATTGGCAATTTCTCAAAGGTCAAGTCCTCTTTTATAAAGAGACATTCATTTGTAGAGTTCACAAAGGTTTTAAACAATTGAAAAGCACAGGAGGGAACAAGATGGTTAGGGAGTCAGTGTATGTGAAGTACATCTCTCTCCACGGATACATCAGGAATACACCTTCAGACACAGAAGTCCATCAGAACACCAGCTGAGAGCAGACAGGAGTAACTGACCAGTGGGAAAGAATACAGAGAGCCACACAAAACTTGGTAGGACAAAGGAACTAAAGGGAAAAACAGGAGTGTTAGTAGGACTGGACCTCCCCTCAGCAGGTGGGGAAACTGAAGCAGGGGTCCAATCCTCACAGCGGGGCAATTTTCTGAGTGAGAAGAGAAACATTTAAGGCTGAGAGTGAAACAGCTTATCTGTGGCAGCCTAAAAGGAATGAGAATCACAGTCTTTGCTGCAGCCATACATACCCCAGACAGGAGCCCTGATCCCTTGTCACAGGGCTGGGAACTGGACTTTAGGGGTTGTGGAGCAATCCCAGGATGATGGCTGCTATTGACTGTGGGGAGACAGATTAAGGGGATGTGAGGGAGGAGATCATGGTGGGAAATGCCAGTGGAGGAAAGCCAGGCAGTCATGGAAGAAAGGCGATACAGCTGAGTCATGTATAGGGGGTGGAGTCATCACCATACCCTCTATCCCCCAGTAGGCCAGCACCAGCAGCTGAACAATAGAGAGGATGGCCCATCAAACACCTGACACACCAAACTACAGAGTAGGACCCCACCAAGGGTGCTCCTTTAAGTGACTGATGCTCTGAACTACAGAGTAGGACCCCCACCCAGGGTGCCCTTATAAGTGCCTGATGTGCCAAATAACATGGAAGGATCCCAGGCAAGGGAGCCCTCTAAGTGCCTGAATGGGCAGAACTATGGAGACTGCCCAAAGAGGCCTTCTGATTGCCAGCTACAAGAAGCTTGAGAAAAGACTCTGATAGGGCCATGACTCCTGCAGTGGAGGCAGTCTATGTCCCTCCACACTAGGTGCCTCCAGGGTCCCCACAAGCCAAGCGTCTGCACCACCTTCACGCTCAACTTTCAATGGGACAGAGCTGCCACAGGCAAAAAAAAAAAAAAAAAAAATGTCTTGAGTCTATGCATGCAGGGTCACTTTAGCGTCCAACTTTTTGAGAGCCTGTAGACTATGGCCTGCCAGGCTTCTCTGTTAGGGAGGTTGGGTCTCCAGGCAAAAATATGGGAGCTAATTTGCCAATACTGGCTACCATATGCTTTTAGAGCACCATGTTTCCAAGATGCCAATTTCCCTGAGCACCTGGTGCTGCCAGAACCCCTGTGACCCAAGCAGCTGTACCACCTCCACACTTGCCCCTGTCAGGGGCAAATCCAAGCCCTCCAGGGCAACCTCAGGAGCAAACCCCAGGGGACAAACCCACATGTAGAGGTGGAAATAAAACCACAATTGAAACCCAGGGACAGTGTGGCTAAGGAAGAAGACCCAAAATCTTCCCAACAGCTGCACAAGCTACGGATTAAATCTACACAATCAACTAGGCAGACTCTGTCTATGAAATATATAAAAGGTCATTGAGAGCTCCCACAACAGAAAATGCAATAATTTGGATAGCTATGGACATTAGAGGCAGGAATACACAGGAGTAGAACAAGATTGGAATCAGAGCTACCCCCACAGCAAGTCCAAAGATAAGCACAGTGTTGGAGGGCATTCTAGGCAGGTAGGGTGGACTGTGACTTCCAGTGAGGGAAAGGACTCTGTAGCAGTGACTGGAGAAAAGCATTTATTATTCTTATGCTTTGACTTGTTCTGTAGGTTCTTTTGGATTTTTTCTCTTTTTTTCCTTTTGTTCCCCGCTCTGTTGTAGTTGTTGATTTAATTGGCACTATGAAATCCAATTGATATTTTGAGCTTTTTTTTTTTCTCCTCAGTCACATTTTTTTGTTGTTATATGCCTTTGCCTCTATGTTGGGCTTTTGCAGTTCTGTGGAGTTTTCTTTTTTTCTTTTCTCTATTTTAATTTTAATTTTTTAAATCTATTTTTTTTCTATATTTTTCCTTTGTTTGCTTTTCTTACTGTTCTTTTCCCTTTGCAGTTAATCTTTAATGTAAATAAATCTTCTTTATCTACCTCTATTTAACTTTGCATATCTAGTCTCTCCTTTCCTTCTCTCCTGTCCTCTCAATATATTTGCTAGTTTTATTTTCATTGCTTTATTCCCCAATCAGCACCTTGCTTTAGTTTTGATTTCCAGTTTGTGCTTTAGTTTGTTTTGTTCTGGTAAATATAAATTTTGGTTTCTTTTGTCCATTGGATCAGTCTATTGTACTTTATTTTTGTTGGGTTGTTTTGATTTTGTTTATGGGTGCCTATGTACATGTGTATATGTGTATATTCAGTCACACTTTTTTATTGTTGTTATAAACCTCTGTCTCTACATTGAGCTTTTGCAGTTCTGTGCAGTTTTCCATTCCCCCCCCCCCCCTTTTTCTTTTTTCTTCCATTTTTTTCTTTTCTATTTTTTATAATTTTAATTTTTAAACCTATTTTTTTTTTACATTTACTCCTTTGTGTGCCTTTCCTACTGTTCTTTCCCCTGCAGTTAACCTTTACTGTATATAAATCTTCTTCATCTACCTCTATTTAAGTTTGCATATCTATTCTTTCTTTCTTTCCTTTCTTACCTTTCCTCTCAGCATATTTGTTATTTTTTTGTTTTCATTGATTTATTCCCCACTTGACAAACAACACATTTACTGAAATTAAAAATACTCTAGAAGGAACCAATAGCAGAATTTGTGAAGCAGAAGAAAGAATCAGTGAGCTGGAAGATAAAATGGTGGAAATAACTTCTGAAGAGCAGAATAAAGTAAAAAGAATGAAAAGAACTGAGGATAGTCTCAAAGACCTCTGGGGCAATATCAAATGCCCCAACATTCAAATTATAGGAGTCCCAGAAGAAGAAGAGAAAAAGAAAGGGTATGAGGAAATGTTTGAAGAGATTATTGTTGAAAACTTCCACAATATGGAAAAGGAAAAGGTCAATCAAATCAAAGAGGTACAAAGAGTCCCATACAGGATAAATCCAAGTAGAAACACACCAAGACACATGCTAATCAAACTAACAAAGACTAAACACAAAGAAAGAATATTAAAAGCAGCAAGGGAGAAGGACCAAGTAACATACAAGAGAAACCCCATAAGCTTAACTGTTGATCTTTCAGCAAAAGCTCTGCAGGCCAGAAGGGAATGGCAGGATATATTGAAAGGGAAAAATCTACAATCAAGATTACTGTACCCAGCAAGGATCTCATTCAAAATTGATGGAGAAACAAAAAGCTTTTCAGAAAGCAAAAGTTAAGAGAATCCAGTACCACCAAACTAGCTTTACAACAAATGTTAAAGGGACTTATATAGTCAAGAAATATAAGAGAAGAAAAAAGATCTACAAAATCAACCCCAAGCAATTAAGAAAATGGCAATAAGAACATATGTATCAACAATTACTTTAAATTGTAAATGGATTAAATGTTGTGACCAAAAGACACAGACTGGTTGAATGGATACAAAAGCAAGACCTATATATATGCTGTCTACATGAAACCCACTTCAGACCTAAAGATACATATAGACTGAAAGTGAGAAGATGGAAAAATATATTCCATGCAAATGGGAAGCAAAAGAAAGCTGAAGTAACAATCCTCATATCAGAAAAAATAGACCTTAAAATAAAGAATATTACAAGAGTTATAGAAGGACACTACATAATGATCAAAGGATCAATCCAAGAATACATAACAATTGTAAATATCTATGCACTCAACATAAGAGCACCCCAATAAATACATAAGACAAACATTAAAAGACGTAAAAGGATAAACTGACAGTAACACAAAAATAATAGGAGACTCTAGCACCCCATTCACACCAATGGACAGATCATTAAAACAGAAAAGTAATAAGGAAACATGTCTTAAATGAAACATTAGATGAGATGGATCTCACTAATATCTTCAGGACATTCCATCCAAATGCAGAAGAATACTGCTTCTCCTCAAGTGCACATGGAACATTCTCCAGGAGAAACCACATCTTGGGCCACAAATCAAGCCTCAGTAAATTTAAGAAAACTGAAGTCATATCAAGCATCTTCTCTGACCACAGTGCTATGAGACTAGACACGAATTTAAAAAAAAAAAAAAAGTAAGAAACACAAACACATGGAGATTAAACAACACATTTCTAAATAACCAACAGGTTACTGAAGAAATCAAAATGGAAATAAAAAAATTTCTAGAAACAAATGACAATGAAAACATGACAACTCAAAACATATGAGATGCAGTAAAAGCAGTTTATAGCAAGACAATCCTACCTCAAGAAACAAGAAAAACATTGACTAGACAACCTAACTTTATACCTAAGACAACAAATCATAAGGATACAACCAGAAATAACTGAAAAAGAAATGAGAGAAACAGTAGGAAAGGTTAATAAAACTAAAAGCTGGTTCTTTGAGAAGATAAATGAAATTGACAAACCTTTAGCCAGACTCATTAAGCAAAAAGAGAGAAGAATCAAATCAACAAAATTAGAAATTAAAAAGGAGAGGCTACAACAGATAATGCAGAAATACAAAGGATTATAAGCGATTATTATGAACAACCATATGGCAATATAATAGATAGCCTAGAAGAAATGGACAGATTCTTAGAAAAGTTCAATCTTCGAAGACTGAACCAGGAAAAAATATAAATTATGAACAACCAATCACAAGCAATGAAATTGAAGCTGTGATCAAAAATCTCCCAAAAAACAAAAGCCCAGGAAAAGATGGCTTCACAATAAAATTATATCAAACATTTAGAGAAAGCTAATGCCTATCCATCTAATACTCTTTCAAAAGGCCACCATTATTACCCTTATACCAAAACCAGATAAAGACAACACAAGAAACAAAAACTACAGGCCAATATCACTGATGAACATAGATGTAAAAATCCTCAACTAAATTTTAGCAAACAGAATTCAGCAATATATCAAAGAGCTCATGCACCATGATCTAGTTTGGTTTTTTCCTAGGAATGCAAGGATTCTTCAATATATGCAAATCAATCAATGTTATACACCTTATTAGGAAACTGAAAGATAAATATATATATATATATATGATGTTCTCAATAGATGCAGAAAAATCCTTTAACAAAATTCAGCACCCATTTATGATGAAAATTCTTTAAAAAATGGAAATGGAAGGAGTCTACTCAACATAGTAAAGGCCATATATGATAATACTACAACAAACATTATTCTCACTTGTAAAAACCTGAAAGCATTCCCCCTAAGATCAGGAGCAAGACAAGGGTGCCCCTTGTCTTCCCCTCTGTTATTCAATATAGTTCCAGATGTCTTAGCTACAGTAATAAAAGACAAAAAGGAAATAAAAGGAATCCAGATTGGAAAAGAAGTAAATCTCTTATTGTTTGCAGATGAAATGATACTGTACACAGGAAACTCTAAAGATAGTATCAGAAAATTACTAGAGCCAATCAGTGAATTCAGCAAAGTTGCAGGATACAAAATCAATACACAGAAATCACTTGCATTTCTATATACTAACAGTGAAAATCAGAAAAAGAAATTAAGGAATTAAGCCCATTCACCATTGCAACAAAAAGAATTAAATATGTAGGAAGAAACTTACCTAGGGAGACAAGAGAACTGTACACAGAAAATTCTAAGACACTAATGAAAGAAATCAAAGGTGGCATAAACAGATAGAGATATATTCCATATTCCTAGGTAGGAAGAATCAATATTGTGAAAATGACTATACTACCAAATGCAATCTATGTGATTCCCATTAAATTACGAATGGCATTTTTCACAGAAGTAGAACAAAATATTTCACAATTCATATGGAAACACAAAAGACCTGAATAGCCAAAGCAGCCTTGAGAAAGAATGGAGCTGTAGGAATCAACCTTCCTGAGTTCAGATTACACTTCAAACCTACAGTCCTCAAGACAGAATAGTACTGTCACAAAAACAGAAACATAGACCAATGGAACAAGATAGAAAGCTCAGAAATAAACCCATGCACCTATAGGTACCTTATTTGTGACAAAGGAGGCAAGAATATACAATGGGGCAAAGACAGCCTCTTCAATAAATGGTGCTGGGGAAACTGGATAGCTACATGTAAAAGAATGAAATTAGAACACTTCCAACACCATACACAAAGATAAACTCAAAATTAATTAAAGACCTAACTGTAAGAACAGAAACTGTAAAACTCTTAGAGGGAAACATAGGCAGAACACTCGATGACATAAATCAAAGCAAGATTCTCTATGACCCAGCTCTTAAGTTCAGTCGCTCAGTCGTGTCCGACTCTTTGTGACCCCATGAATCTCAGCACGCCAGGCCTCCTTGTCCATCACCAACTCCTGGAGTTCACCCAGACTCACGTCCATTGAGTCAGTGATGCCATCCAGCCGTCTCATCCTCTGTCGTTCCCTTCTCCTCCTGCCCCCCGAATCCCTCCTAGCATCAGAGTCTTTTCCAATGAGTCAACTCTTCACATGAGGTGGCCAAAGTACTGGAGTTTCAGCTTTAGCATCATTCCTTCCAAAGAAATCCCAGGGCTGATCTCCTTCAGAATGGACTGGTTGGATCTCCTTGCAGTCCAAGGGACTCTCAAGAATCTTCTCCAACACCACAGTTCAAAAGCATCAATTCTTCGGTGCTCAGCCTTCTTCACAGTCCAACTCTCACATCCATACATGACCACTGGAAAAACCATAGCCTTGACTAGACGACCTTTGTTGGCAAAGTAATGTCTCTGCTTTTGAATATGCTATCTAGGTTGGTCATAACTTTCCTTCCAAGGAGTAAGTGTCTTTTAATTTCATGGCTGCAGTCACCATCTGCAGTGATTTTGGAGCCCAAAAAAATAAAGTCTGACACTGTTTCCACTGTTTCCCTATCTATTTCCCATGAAGTGATGGGACTGGATGCCATGAGCTTTGTTTTCTGAATGTTGAGCTTTAAGCCAACTTTTTCACTCTCCACTTTCACTTTCATCAAGAGGTTTTTTAGTTCCTCGGACCCAGCTCTTAGAGTAACATAAATAAAAACAAAAGTAAACAAGTGGGACCTGATTAAACTTAAAAGCTTTTGCACAGGAAAGGAAACTATAAGCAAGGGGGAAAGACAACCCTCAAAAATGGAAGAAAATAATAGCAAATGAAGCAACTGACAAAAGATTAATTTCCAAAATGCACAAGCAGCTCATACAACTCAATACCAGAAAAACAAGCAACCCAATCAAAAAGTGGGAAAAAGACCTAAACAGACATTTCTCCAAAGAAGACATATAGATGGCTAGCAAAAGCATGAAAATATGCTCAACATTCCTCATTATTAGAGAAATGCAGATCAAAACTACAATGAGATATCACCACACACTAGTCAGAGCCATCAACAAAACGTCTACAAACATTACATGCTGAAGAGGGTATGGAAAAAAGGGAACACTCTTTCACTGTTGGTAGGAATGTAAATTGATACAGCCACAGTGGAAGTTGGTATGGAGATCCCTTAAAAAAAAAAGCTAGGAATAAAACCACGATATGACTCAGCAATCCCACTCCTAGGCATATACCTTGAGGGAACCAAAATTGAAAAAGACATATGTATCCATTGTTCTTTGCAGCACTATGTACAATAGCTAGAACATGAAAGCAACCTAATGCCCATCGACAGATGTATGGATAAAGAAGTAGTTGTACATATACACAATGGAATATTACTCATCCATAAAAGGAACACATTTGAGTCAGTTTTAATGAGATAGATGGTCCTAGAACTTATTTTACAGAGTGAAGTAAGTCACAGAGAAAAAGATAAATATTGTATTCTAACACATATACATGAAATCTAGAAAAATGTTACTGAAAAATTTATTTACAAGGCAACAATGGAGAAACAGAAATAGAGAATAGATTTATGAACATGGAGAGAGGGGAAGAGAGGGTGAGATGTATGGAAAGAGTAACATGGAAACTTACATTACTGTATGTAAAATAGATAGCCAGTGGGAATTCACTGTATGGCTCAGGAAACTCAAACAGGGTCTCTGTATCAACCTAAAGTGGTGGACTGGGGAGGGAGATGGGATGAAGGTTCAAAAAGGAGGGGAAATATGTGTACCTATGGCTCATTCATATTGAGGTTTGACAGAAAACAACAAAATTCTGTAAAGCAATTATTCTTTAATAAAAATAAATAAATAAAAAGCATTTGAAAAATACAGCATATAAGCAGAAATCAAGAGCAGATTGATCAATATCTAAATATTAATGCAATCCATATTTGAAAGGAAACTCATTAGCTTAATATGTTTCTTAGAGTTATGAAATTTTTATTTCATTGCAATACAAGATTATCTAAATTAATATTGGGCTTCCTTGTTAGTTCAGTTGGTAAGGAGTCTGCCTGCAAGGTAGGATACCCTGGTTCAATTCCTGGATCAGGAATACCCCCTGGAAATGGGATAGGCTACCCACTCTAGTATTCAGGCCTAGAGAATTTCATGGATTGTATAGTCCATGGAGTTGTAAAGAGTCAGACACAGCTGAGTGACTTTCACTTTCACTTTCAAATTAATTTAAGCATTATCTGTCTGAGAAAGCAGACACTTCTAATGTTTCTAATGTTAGGTAAACCCTAAAACTTTCAGATGCACAAGGTGGACTTAGAAAAGGTAGAGTAGTGAGAGATCAAATTGCCAACATCCATTGAGTCGGATAAAAAGCAAGGGAATTCCAGAAAAACATCTTCCTCTGTTTCACTGACTACACTAAACCCTTGGACTGTGTGGTTCACAACAAACTAAAAAATTCTTAACAACATGGGAATATCAGACCACCTTACCTGCCTCCTGAGAAATGTGTATGCAGGTCAAGAAGCAACAGGTAGAACCAAACATGGAACAATAGACTGGTTCCAAATTGGGAAAGGAGTACATCAAGGCTGTATATTGTCACCCTGCTTATTTAACTTTTATGCAGAGTACATCATGTGAAATGCTGAGATGGATGAAGCTCTAGCTTGAATCAAGATTGTGGGGAAAAATATTAATAACCTCAGATATGCAGATGAAAACCACCCTTATGGCAGAAAAAATGAAGACGAATTAAAGAGCTTCTTGATGAAGGTGAAAGAGAAGAGTGAAAAAGTTTTCTTAAAACTCAACATTCAAAAAACTACGATTGAGGACTACTGTGATGGTCCAGTGTTTAAGACTTTGCCTTCCAATTGCTGAGTGCTCAATTCCTGGTTGGGGAGATAAGATACCACATGCATCTCACCAAAAAAACAAAACGTGAAACAGAAGAAATATTGTAATAAATCCAATAAATATTTTTAAAAAAACAGCTAAGATCATGGCATCTGGCCCCAAAATTTCTTAGCAAATAGAGGGGGAAAAAATTAAAATAGTGAAAGATTTTATTTTCTTAGGCTTCAAATCACTGCAGATGGTGACTACAGCTCTGAAATTAAAAGATGTTTGCTCCTTGGAACAAAAGCTATGACAAAACTAGACAGTGTATTAAAAAACAGAGACATCACTTTGCTAACAAAGATCCATCTAGTCAAAGTTATGGTTTTTCCAGTAGTCATGTATGAATGTGAGAACTCGACCATAAAGAAAGGTGAGCGCCAAAGAACTGATGCTTTCAAATTGTGCTGGAGAAGACTCATGAGAGTCCCTAGGAAAGCAAGGAGGTCAAACCAGTTAATCCTAAAGGAACTCAAACCTGAATATTCATTGGAAGGATTGATGCTAAAGCTGAAGTTCCAATAATTTGGCCACCTGCTGCAAAGAGCTGACTTATTAGAAAAGACTCTGATTCTTTTTTTTTTTACCTAAAAATTCTACTCTTGAGACTCCTTCTAAGGAAGTCAGACTAGCAACCAGATATTTATATAAAAACATTTCACCACAATATCTCCATAATAATGAAAACCTCTTCCAAATTTTAATATTTAATGATGGACCATGATGTATTCATATATTATATAGTTATCAAGATAATTGTGGATACTTCTGATATGAGAAATTGCTTTTAATTTATTCTTTTTTTTAAATTTTTTAACTTTACAATACTGTATTGGTTTTGCCATATATCAAAATGAATCCACCACAGGTACACATGTGTTCCCTATCCTGAACCCTCCTCCCTCCTCCCTCCCCATACCATCCCTCTGGGTCGTCCCAGTGCACCAGCCCCAAGCATCCAGTATCGTGCATCGAACCTGGACTGGCGACTCATTTCATATATGATATTATACATGTTTCAGTGTGATTCTCCCAAATCATCCCACCCTCTCCCTCTCCTACAGAGTCCAAAAGACTGTTCTATGCATCAGTGTCTCTTTTGCTGTCTCATATACAGGGTTATTGTCACCATCTTTCTAAATTCCATATATATGCGTTAGTATACTGTATTGGTGTTTTTATTTCTGGCTTACTTCACTCTGTATAATAGGCTCCAGTTTCATCCACCTCATTAGAACTGATTCAAATGTATTCGTTTTAATGGCCGAGTAATACTCTATTGTGTATATTTACCATAGAAGACTCTGATTCTGAGAAAGATTGAGGGCAGGAGGAGAAGGAGACATGTGGAAACGTTAACTAAGCAGAGATGAGTGTGAGCAAATTTTGCGAGATAGTAAAGGACAAGGAACCCTGGCATGCTGCAGTCCTAGGGTAACAAAGAGTTGGACATGACTTAGCAACAGAATGGCAACAGCAACAAAGCCCTAGAACAAGAGGACAGTGTTTAAGGAAGGAAAGATATTGAGGAAGAAAGCAGTTGTTGCTAAGGTTTCAAAGTGAAATGTTTCTATTAACAGTTTGATGCTAACATCTGCCAGGAGCATAAGATAGAGAGAAGCTACCTTCTTTGTTGTTGTTGTTGTTATTCTATTACAAGCATTAATGAAGAAAAGAAGGAGAAAGCATGAAAACAGTGAAAATTTTTATTTTTTTGGGCTCCAAAATCACTGCAGACAGTAACTGTAACCATGAAATTAAAAGAAGTTTGATTCTTTGAAGGAAAGCTGTTGCAAAACTAGACAGTATATTAAGAAGCAGAGACATCACATTGAAGACAAAAGTCCATCTCATCAAAGCTATACTTTATCTGTTTTTTCAGTAGTAGTGTGTGGATATGAGAGTTTTGTCATAAAGAAGGCTGAGCACTGGAGGACTGATGCTGTTGAATCATGGTGCCAGAGAAGAGTCTTCAAAGTCTCTTGGACTATAAGGCAATCAAATCAACAAAACCCAACAGAAATCAAACCTGAATATTCATTGGAAGGACTGATGTTGAAGCTGAAACTCCAATACTTTGGCCACCTGATGGAAAGAGCCAACTCACTGGAAAAATCCTAATATTGGGAAAGATTGAAGGCAAATGGAGATGAAGGTGTTAGAGGATGAGATGGTTTGATACCATCACCAAGTCAGTGGACATAAATTTGAGCAAACTCAAAGAGAAGGATATAATGAAAGACGGTGGAGCCTGGCATGCTGCCATCCAACACAAAGAGTTGGACATCACTTAGTAACTGAACAGCAATAATTAAAATGTACGACAGAGGATGAGATGGCTGGATATCATCACTGACTCGATGGACGTGAGTCTGGGTGAACTCTGGGAGTCGGTGATGGACAGGGAGGCCTGGCATGCTGAGATTCATGGGGTCACAAAGAGTCGGACAAGGCTGAGCAACTGAACCGAACTGAACTGAACAAATACAAAATATATATATATATATATATATATATATATATATATATATAAATAAATAAAGAGAGAGAAAAATTCGAGACCAAATAGAAAATTAACTCTATTATTCTTTTTACTGTACTATGACAGAAGGGGTAGAAATCTCTTGCTTTTGAGAGTAGATGGCAAGTTAGACATGTGGGACTATTCCTGAGTATTATCCTTACATCATTGCTTATTGTAGAGTATCTACTTATAATGAGAATGAAACATGATTACTGTGTGTGCTTAGTCACTCAGTTGTGTCTGACTCTCTGTGATACCACGGACTATAGTCCACCAGGGTCCTCTATCCATGGGGATTCTCCAGGAAAGAATACTGAAGTGGGTTGCCATGCCTTCCTCCAGGGGAACTTCCCAACCCAGGGATCAAACCCAGATCTCCCACATTGCAGCTGGTTTCTTTACCATCTGAGCCACCCAAGAATTCTGGAGTAGGTAGCCTATCCCTTCTCCAGGGGACCTTATTAACCAAGGAATCAAACCAGGATCTCCTGCATTGCAGGCAGATTCTTTACCAGCTGAGCTACCACAGAAGGCCAAAATTTGATTATGTTCAGTTCAGTTCAGTTCAGTCTCTCAGTCATGTCTGAATCTTTGTGATCCCATGAACTGCAGCACACCAGGCCTCATTGTCCATCACAAACTCCTGGAGTTTACTCAAACTCATGTTCA
Organism: Bos taurus; assembly: GCF_002263795.3. Taxonomy (NCBI): domain Eukaryota; kingdom Metazoa; phylum Chordata; class Mammalia; order Artiodactyla; family Bovidae; genus Bos; species Bos taurus. Next base: position 41,504,138 of record NC_037339.1, on the reverse strand, counting down.
GTGAGTAGGTGATAAGATCCAACCATTTCATCCTCTGTTGTCTCCTTCTCTTGCCTTCAATCTTTCACAGCAACAGGGTCTTTTCAAATGAGTCAGTTCTTCTCATCAGGTGTCCAAAGTATTGGATTTTTTTTTAACCATTTATAATTTATTTATTATTATTATTTTACTTTACATTATTATGTTGATGTATGGAAAAGTATTGGATTTTGAGCTTCAGGATCAGTCCTTTCAATGAATATTTGGGACAAATTTCCTTTAGGATGGACTGGTTGGATCTCTTTGCTGTCCAAGGGACTCTCAAGAATTTTCCCCAGCACCAAAAAGCATAAATTCTTAAGCGCTCAGGTTTCTTTACAGTTCAACTCTCACATTCATACATGACTGCTGGAAAATCCATAACTTTGACCAGACGAACTTTTGTTGGCAAATTAATGTCTCCACTTTTTAATATGCTGTCTAGGTTGGTCATAACTTTTCTTCCAAGAAGCAAGCATCTTTAATTTCATGGCTGCAGTCACCATCTGCAGTGATTTTGGAGCCCCCCAAAAATAAAGTCTGTCACTGTTTCCACTGTTTCCCCATCTATTTGCCATGAAGTAATGGAACCAGATACCATGATCTTTGTTTTCTGAATGTTGAGTTTTAGGCCAACTTTTTCACTCTCCTCTTTCACTTTCATCAAAAAGCTCTTTAGTTTTTATTCACTTTCTACCATCAGGGTGGTGTCCTCTGTATATCTGAGGTTATTGATATTTCTCCCAGCAGTCTTGATTCCAGCTTTTGTTTCCTTCAGCCCAGCATTTCTCATGGTGTACTCTGCATGTAAGTTAAATAAGTAGGTGACAATATACAGCCTTGATGTACTCCTTTCCCAGTTTGGAACCAGTCTATCATCCCATGTCCAGTTCTAACTGTTGCTTCTTGACTTGCATACAGATTTCTCAAGAGGCAAGTCATGTGGTCTGGTATTCCTATCTCTTTCAGAATTTTCCACGGTTTGTTGTGATCCACACAGTCAAAGGCTTTGGCATAGTCAATAAAACAGAAGTAAACATTGTTCTGGAACTCTCTTGCTTTTTTGATGATCCAGCAGATGTTGGCAATTTGATCTCTGGTCCCTCTGCCTTTTCTAATCTGATTTGAACATCTGGAAGTTCATGTTTCAAGTACTGTTGAAACCTGGCTTGTAGAATTTTGAGCATTGATTTGCTAGCATGGGAGATGAGTGCAATTGTGTGGTAGTATGAACATTCTTTGGCATTGCCTTTCTTTGGGATTGTAATGAAAACTGACTTTTTCCAGTCCTGTGGCCACTGCTGAGGTTTCCAAATTTGTTGGCATATTGAGTGCAGCACTTTCACAGGATCATCTTTTAGGATTTGAAATAGCTCAACTGGAATTCTATTGCCTCCACTAGCTTTGTTCATAGTGATGCTTCCTAAGCCCCACTTAACTTCATATTCCAGGATGTTTGGCTGTAGGTGAGTGATCACACCATGGTGATTATCTGGGGCATGAAAATTTTCTTTGTATAATTCTGTGTATTCTTGCCAATTCTCCTTAATAACTTCTGCTTCTGTTAGATCCATATCATTTCTTTCCTTTATTGTGCCCATCTTTGCATGATTATATTGGATAGTTTAAATGAGTGACATTGAGACTACCCAGAGAAGATGAAGTAGGAGGAATAGAACACATCCCTGCTCTACTCTCTTTTAGGGGATACTTATCTTATTCTTCCCTTACAAAGACTCTTAAAGGAAAATGTTACTGTCTCTAAGAGATTCAGTACCTTATCCATATACCCATAGCCATAGAGAGATGCTGTGAGTCAAACCTATGGATAAATATTTCTAAAGTCAAACAGCATTTGTGATAGCAGTGAACTATCAGCATCAACTACAGAATTTAAAGGACACAATGTGAACTGAAAATGTGAGTTACCTTTTCAAAAAGCAGGCAAAGGTGTCTCTACAGGTATTAAAATGTAAAACTTATTTTTTTCTGTGGTCTCTTTTGACTCTCATAGTGTTTTTAATTTGATATTTAATTTTGTTCTAAGTAAAGAAAAATTAGCATTAATCATTCAGTCATTATTATATTCTGCAATGTGATTTTGAAAGAGAAATATAAAAGCACTTACTTTATAGGGAAAATAGCCAATAATACATTATTTTTATTTGACAACTCATACATGCACATGTATTGTTAACAGAATAATGGAAACACTGCACTGAACTAACTAAAATGTTCTTATTTCAGTTAATGATGTGTGCACAGTCTACCAATACTCTCTACTTAAAGTTTACCAAAGATGAAAAAATGAAAAAAAGTTGAAAAAATGAGAAATTATAGGGTGCTTTATCTTTTGCGTTCCTTTTATGTCTTCTTTTTTCAACTTAAATAGCTTGGTAACACAAGAAAGTAACATAAATAGGAAAGAACATGATAGGGTTTCTTGCTGGTTCATATTTGTTGGAGTGCCATTGCTTGCTTTCTGTGTTTGAAGCATATTATAGTTTGGATGGAAAATGTGGCCTCTCTTACACCTTTTCCTGGCTCATAGTATCACTTGTTTTCCATGCATTTTAGTCATATGTATTTTGTGCTCATGGGATGTCATAGCATGATAGGTGAAGACAATTGCAAGGAATGGCAGACATTGGCTGTATCTTCTTTGTTCATGCATGTAATCCATATATATATATATATTTTTTTTACAAACATACAATCAAGAAACTAAGACACTGGATTAAAATTCAATTAAAAAATTCAAAACAATAATGGCAGAGCATTCAACTAATCATGCTGTCATTACAGTTTGTATGTCCATGAAGTAAGACCTCCGATTTTAAATTCTGAGCTGCGGGGCCATATCACAATAAATAGAACAACACTCTTCCTGAAATTAACACATGACACCACAGAGTTGTGAACAAATTACCTGTCAGTGTACCTTCTTACAGAGGGTATGTTTGCCAATTTTATGGAAGCAATTCATGTCCAGAAGGTTCAGTGTTTAAACTCAACTGATGTTGAGTATATATTTTAGGAGGTTTACAGTGATTAAATAATAGGTGGCTCAGAGGTTAAAGCATCTACCTTTAATGCGGGAAACCTGGGTTCGATCCCTGGGTCAAGAAGATCCCCTGGAGAAGGAAATGGCAACCCACTCCAGTAGTCTTGCCTGAAGAATCTCATGGACAGAGGAGCCTGGTGGGCTACAGTCCACAGGGTCTCAAAGAGTAGGACACAACTGAGCGACTTCACTTATGCTCTGAAATTAACCATTGGTTTTAAGGACTGTGAATGGTAGTGAAGGAATTTCAGTTGGGTGGTCAGATGACCAGGTAAGTAAAGAAATGTAATTTTTGTTCAACCATTACTAATTCTGAGTTATAAATGAGAGATATGGGACAGAGAATAAATACACGAAGGCACTTATTTAAACCCACTAAATACAAAAAGCTAAGTCCTAGAACTAGAACATGAGGACCCACAGGGTCACAAGAGTGCCTGTGCTTACAAGACAAAGGTACCTGCTTAAGGCAGGTAAAGTTGACTTGAACATAGTAAGTACTCAAAAAGAAGTTGCTATTATTGTGGTGATTGTCATTATTATCAAAACGTTTGAAAGCAGATTTTGGTCTTCACAGTGAAGCTTTGAAGAATTCTCTAAGACAAGAACAGTTAACAAAATAACTAAATATATGAACAAAATATAGTTGCAAATATAGTTTGTTAGCAAAACTCCTAAGTTTTGCTCCATATTTATTCTAAACTGTGGCTATTAAAGTTGACTTGAAAGAGTTAACAGAACTAGCTTCTTTAACATTTATATAAAAAAGAAAGACAATAATGTTGCAAAACAGTTTCTATTCTCTAAGTCTGATGAGTTTAAGATTTATTCCATGTTCTCAGCAGTTTCAGAAAGTTTAGTAAATTTTGTGCATATATATACACTTTTAGGAAATTGGCTTACTGTAGAAGGCAGGCTTCCCTAGTGGGTGCCTAGTGACCTCCCTAGTGGTTCAGCCAGTAAAAATTCATCTGCAGTGCAACAGACCTGGGTTCGATCCCTGGCTTGGGAAGATCCCCTGGAGAAGGGAAGGGCTACCCACTCCAGTATTCTGGCCTGAAGAATACTGGGCTGTATAGTACATGGGGTCACAAAGAGTCAAACACAACTGAGCGACTTTCACTTTCAATACTTTCAGAAGGCAATGCAACATGGTTGCATCTAAATAGATTAAATCCACTGTTTTTCTTCTAAAAAATATATAAAATCATTCTCTACTGGAGTAAAGTAAACATAATCCTGACATAGTTCCATAGCAAGGGATAAAAAAGAAGAAATAAGCTTCCATTCTGCCAGTAACTAAATGTACTCAAAATTTCACAGAAGAAAATACCAGCCTATGTATATCATGCTAATTGTTTCTAAATAAAACTGGGGGGTGGAAAAGAAACAACTTGTCTTATAAACCTGTAAAAAAAACTCCAGGTTTATATTTTAAGAAGAAAATAGGAACTATAAAAAATTTGAGGTAAGTATTAAAGGAGAAGTAGTGGAAAAATGGGGAGGAAGTATCCCAGAAGATTTTGGGGGGATGTAAATTTATTTTTCTGGTTTTGTAAGAAAAATTTATAAAGATTTTGGGTTAGCAATATCCATCAGCATTAATAGCTTGGTGCGTGTGACCTACAAAAGAGTCTGTCTTTTGGGTCGGAAACAAAATTAAGCTATCCAGTCAAGAGGCTGAATTAACAACAAGAAACCCAAGATGCTGATCAATATTAACTTATGCTTTTCATAATGCAGCATACAGTTTTCCAGTACCAGTGAGTGTAGGTAAGAAGCAGAAGTCATCAAAAATAATTGTATTCTTATTTTATTAAGGATGTGTAAAGAGATGGAGTAAAAATCAACAGGTTCATGATAAAACTATCATTTTATATAATATAATGTAAACATCTATTTGCACAAGATAATATTATATCTATTTAAGAATATAGCCTCAGGAAAACAGAAATCACCACCTTAGCATCATAACTTACAACTTTCATTTTATTTGTTTCAATCCAGGCAGTTTTCAAGCAAATATATCAATAAATTCATCTTCTAAACTAACCATAACTCTTTTCTCTATCTAATTTCTTGTTCAGGTTGTATGCAAAATCAAAATATCTTCTAAGGGCCTGCTATGCAGAAGTCACATAAAAGGATGATTATAGAAATAAAATCTCCTTATCACAAAGTTACCAACAATTCATAGAGAAAAGACATTTCCCTGTCTAAAGCAATAAGACCAGAAAAAAAAAAAAAAAACAGGGAAAAAAAAGTTTACTAAATATGTGTTAAAACACTCTTCCTATTCTGTTGCTGCTCTAACACACTACCAAAAAACTTAGTGGCTTAAAACAGCACACATTTATATTGTCTTACAATTCAACAGGTCAAAAGTTTAAAATGGGTCTTACTGGGTTAAAATCAAGTTTTCAGCAGGACTACATTTATTCCATCTAGAGGCTTTAGGACAGCACCCATATCCTCGCTCTTCCCAGATACTAAAGGTCACACACATTTATTAACATGTTTCCTTCCTATTCAGAGCCAGCAACAGTGAATCCTGGTTCTCACATCACATCACATCACTTTTACCTCCTCTTTGCTAATTTCTTTCATTTTTCAAGATCATTTGATTACATTAAACATACCTAGATAACCCAAGATAAATGGCAGCTGGATTAGGAGTTTGGGGATTAATATATACATACTAAAAAACCATGTGTGCATACTCAGTCATGTCCAACTCTTTGCTACCCTATGGACTGTAGCCCTCCAGGCTCCTCTGTCCGTAGGATTCCCCAGACAAGAATACTGGAGTGGGTTGCCATTTCCTACTTCAGGGGATCTTCCCAACCCAGGAATTGAACCCACATCCCCCTGTGTCTCCTGCATTGGTGGGCAGATTCTTTACCACTGTATCACTTGGGAACATATTACTATATATAAAGTAGATAACCAAGAAGGACCTACTGCAGAACACGGAGAACTGTATCTGTATTTTGTAATAAGCTGTAAGGGAAAATAATATGAAAAATAGATAAAATATGCATATGTATAAGTGAACACTTTTCTGTATACCTGAAACTAACAGCATTGTAAATTTACTACACTACACTTAAAAAAAAAAAGAAAAAGAAAAGGACAGCTGATTAGCAACTGTAATTCTCCCTGCAATCTTAATTTTCCTTAGCTACATAAGATAAAATAGTCACAGTTTCTGGAAATTAGAGGTTGAATATCTGTGAGGGTACTGTGTATAGTTATGTTTTTAGAGTAGTAGGGAAAATGTTATGTAAAAGACATGAAACTTACACTATGCTTTGATATTTATGTAAAATACAGGAGAAATCTACTAGAAATTTTAAGAATATCAAGTGATAAAATCTCTTTAATATTAGTTCTAATAAAGTCAGAACTTGTGTCTAGTCTATGATCAATAAAGATAAATGCTATATGTTCATATTGCTTTTTTAAAAACAGGCCTAAATTAATAAAATAGTTATTAAAGACTGATTTTTAATACATATATTAGGGTCAACACAAATTTTGGAAGATCTCTTGAAATGATTCTAATCCAAGTTTGTACAAAATGCATTTTTTATATTGTTAACAAAACATCACTGTAAATATATTCAAGCAGCATATAATTCAGTATGTTTTCAATTATTTTCAGCAAGATTGTTTTATTTCAGCTTAATGTATAGTACTTTAATTCCTTAACATTCAAAATGTTCAATAAAATGACAAACTCTCATTTAACCTAAACATAAAATTATCTTTAAAAAACACAAATATTTTTGGTCAAGGAAAAACACTGCATTTTGTAAAACCTTTACAACCATCTGCTTTTAAATACATCTGAGTCAGTGGCCATTTTTTACCTCATTTTAATCTAGATGTTTGGTGTCTCAGGGAGAAAAAATTAGCTCTTATTTCATGAACACCTGAACAGGCCTCAAATCTAGATGAATGACACTGTTACATGGATAGATAATCCATTTTTCTATAGTGACAATCTGCTATAATATTTCAGCAGTGCCCCTTTCAAGATATGCTGTTAGATGCTCAAATCTATGCTTTAGTCCCTGAAATGACAAGTTTTAAAAAGGAACCATGGATGAATCATTTAGTAAAAGAACAGATATAATACACAGAAGGCAATGATCCCTCTTATACAATTAAATGACATGACAATGATGAAGTAATATTCTTATTTTTATATGTTTATAATAAATAGGACAATGATATCTTTTATCTTTCCCTCAAAGTACAGCTTCAATGCCTTTGATGAGAATGCGATTGATATAACAGATATCTTCAAAAAATGTAGAGTGCAGCCACATTCAATTTCTGTTTATTATGTCAAATAACTGATGTACTTTGGGGACATCCTTGTATTATTATACAATATAACATATTATGTCACATATTCACAGCGAATGAACATGTTAACATGTTAAGAGGCTCCTTCCTGCAGAAATACTACTAAATTATTGACATAATTACAATTGTAAAGGCAACAGTATTTTATATAAAGTAATATCACAAATTTGAATAGTTATGAACAGATATAAAAGGAGCAGTTGGTACCTCAAAGTCCCTATAGAAGTTGACCTAGTTTAGGGGCATTTAAGGGGCTTCCCTGGTGGCTCAGATAGTAAAACATATACCTGCAATGTGGGACACCTAGGTTCGATCCATGGGTGGAGAAGATCCCCTAGAGGAGGGCATAGGAACCCACTCCAATATTCTTGCCTGGAGAAGTCCCGTGAACAGAGGAGCCTGCAGGTTGCAGTCCACGGAGTTGCAAAGAGTCAGACATGACTGAGTCACTAAGTGCAGCACACAGCACAGGGACATTAAAGTGAATTTCTGGAAGGTTGGGAACAGATGCTTTCTGAAGTTTTCAAAAATTCATAAAATATATACTAAAGTATATATATATATATATATATATGTATGTATGTATGTATATATATGTATATATATATACACATACACACACATATACATGTAGGCATATACATATATAAAGTATATTTAAGCTGATATCTTTTAGGGAGTATTATTGGATACTATCTCTCCAAATTTCTTTGTCCCTTTTTGTTCTTTGTCTCTTTTTCTTTTTTTGATCTCTTTTGTCTTTTTTCTTTGTCTCTTCTTTTGTTTTTTCTCTTTGCGTTCATTTTGGATAATTTGCATTGAACTGGCCTGAAGGCCACTGGTACTTTGTATATATATATACATATATATAAAATAAATGTAATTGCATAGTAAATATGATATATATGATTTATTTTAATTGTCTTACCATTGTCCCTGTATTCTGTGGACTACCATTTTGCACACAGAGAAAACATGAGAATCAGCATATACCTGCCTATCTTCATCTTCAGAAGCTAAAATCTTATTCTTTGTGAATACCTGAGATAAGATAAGGTATGGATATAAATGAGCTCTTTGGTCTCTTTGATATACTGTCCTCATAAACCTAGTAAAGAAGTGTGGGGCAGAGTTAGTGGGGTGTGAGTAGGACCACACAAGGTTCTAATACTCAGCACTAGCTCATATGTGTTCATTAAAGTTATTTAGAACACCAGTTTATCCCATCTTGTGTACATGCATGCTAAGTCACTCCAGTCATGTCCAACTCTTTGCAAACCTGTGGACTGTAGTCTGCCAGGCTTCTCCCTCCATGGGATTCTCCCAGCAAGAATACTGGAATTGGTTTTGCCAGGCCCTTCTCCAGGGGATTATAGCAACCCAGGGATCTCAAACTAGTATGCAAGACATTTACACCTCTTGTGTCTCCTGCATTGACAGGACACTAGCACTTTACCACTAGCACCACCTGTGAAGCCCTTATTCCTTCTTACCCCCACTGAATGTGACCATCTTGAAACTGCTGGTCATCCATGGAGGAAGTCAATTATGGATCATGTACCCACTGGGAATTCCCAGTCAATTTCTAGATTTTAGTTTATTTAGGTGTGTTTGGGGTTCTTAATTTGGTAATATGTTTTCAGAAAACTATAAACTTGCAAGTTATCAAAACTCTCATTGTTAGAGTGAGAAAGAAAATTTCTCATGAATTTCTAAACTCCAATTTGAGAATTTCCATTATATATTTAATTTTAGGAGCTTAAAATATGTATAAGAATTTTCCTTTAATCCTTTATATTTTATAAGTAAGCTCTACTGAATAGAATATTCAAAATAAAACTATGACATACAAAGAATTTGAAATAATTTCTTATATTCAAAAATTTAAAAACTAGTTAAGAAAGCAAATGAAACAAAATTAAAAAAGAGAAGTTTAATAAATAGCGTTTGGCAGTGATAATTTGTGAAAGTTGCTCAGTTGTATCCAGCTCTTTATGACCCCATGGACTGTACATTCCATGGGATTCTCCAGGCCAGAATACTGGAGTGGGTAGCCTTTCCCTTCTCCAGGAGACCTCCCCAACCCAGGGATCAAAGCCAGGTCTCCCACATTGCAGGTGGATTATTTACTGGCTGAGCCACAAGGGAAGCCCAGTAATAACATCTGTGGCATAAATAAATCCATATAGGAGTTAAGATAATTTTATTTAAAGCCTTTAGTTGCTTTTAAGCTACTACAGATGAGAAGAGATAAAAGTTCTAACTTGACTGCCTCTTTAACTAAAAAACGAAAACTGTAATAGCTTAAGAAATCTTCTTGCATTGCCAGGTTATTCTGATTATTCATTTTTTATTCATGTATATTTACAGAGCATTTGGGAGGTCATAAACTCAGTATCAAGAACTATATCTAGGCCACAAGTAGCACTGTAAGTAACAAATCTAAAGACATAATAGTTCTGAGAGACTTAGGTATGGATGGTTAGGGCAAACAAGTTTCATTAGAATAAAATAATAAATCAAGTTCAGTTCAGTTCAGCTCAGTCACTCAGTCATGTCCTAATCTTTGCAACCCCATGAATCGCAGCACTCCAGGCCTCCCTGTCCATCACCAACTCTAAGAGTTCACTCAAATTCACATCCGTCGAGTTGGTGATGCCATCCTGGCATCTCATCCTCTGTCGTCCCCTTCTCCTCCTGCACCCAGTCCCTACCAGCATCAGAGTCTTTTCCGATGAGTCAACTCTTTGTATGAGGTGGCCAAAGTACTGGAGTTTCAGCTTTAGCATCATTCCTTCCAAAGAACACCCAGGGCTGATCTCCTTCAGAATGGACTGGTTGGATCTCCTTGCAGTCCAAGGGACTCTTAAGAGACTTCTTCAACACCACAGTTCAAAAGCATCAATTCTTCAGCACTCAGTTTTCTTCATAGTCCAACTTTGTTATCCATACATGACCACTGGAAAAACCATAGCCTTAACTAGACGGACGTTTGTTGGCAAAGTAATGTCTCTGCTTTTCAATATGCTATCTAGGTTGGTCATAATTTTCCTTCCCAAGTAGCAAAAACAGCAGAGTTAAACAGCACAAAGTAAAAACAAAAATTCTGCAATTATTAAAGGCTAGAGTAAAGCAGATAGTCAAAAATTCAGATAAGAAAAGCTGCTTTGAATTTTTATATTAAGACAGACCTTGAGTTTAATAGTTATATATATATTTTCTACTTCCTATATAGGTGTTTAAAAATCCAAATATGAAAACAGCTATCCATACACTAAAGTGAAACAAGAAAAGGAATAATAGAATTAAGCAGTAAAACTGATCATTCTGTGGGATGACATCACCAATATGGCGGAGTAGGAGACTCCAGTCTCCATACCTCAATAAAGATCAACAATTAAATAGAAATCTATTTAAAAAAAAAAAAAAAAGCAGCTCTGGGAAAACTCTGGAGTCAATGAAAGAAATTTTAGCAATACAGTGGAACATAAAAAAAATTGAGAGTAGCTATATATATAGAAAGTTCTAAAGACCTCAGCAAAAAAAATCTGCACCTAATAAACTAATATAGTAAAGTTTAGGGATATAAAATCAACAAACAAAAATCAGTTGATGTTCTATACATCAACATAGAATTATCTGAAAAATATATAAAGAAAACAACCCCATTTACAGTAATATCAAAAATAATAGAATACTTAAGAATAAGTAAAAGATCTATACACTGAAAACCATAAAATATCACTGTAAGAATCTGAATAACAAATAAATGGAATGGTACGTCATGTTTATGGATCAGTAGAGTTAATATTGTGAAAATGTCCATATAAAATGTTCAATGTATTCCCTACAAAATGCCAATAGCTTTTCTCAAATAAATTGAAGCAATACTAAAATTCTATTGAACCGCAAAAGACCCTAAAAAGTAAACTTGAGAAAGAACAAAGCAAGAGACATCATATTTCATAGTTTCAAACTACTTCACAAAATTATAATAATCAAAAAATATAGAACCAGAATAAAAAGACACGTAGACCAATGAAACATAACTGAGAGCCCAGAAATAAATCCACACTTATATGATCAAATGACATTTGACAAAGGAGCCAAGAATACTCAATGTGGAGAGGATTGTCTCTTTAATAACTGGTGAAACCATATATTTATGCAAAATAATAAAATTGGAATTTTTTTCTTTCCCTCTCACTCATAGATATTTTACTAAACCATTTTTTTGTATAATTGTTTTACATCATGTTAGTTTCTTCAGAACAATGAAGTGAATCAGCCATATATATATGTATGTCCCCTCCTTGAAACTCCTTCCCATCCCCTACCACCATACCACCCATTTACAGAGAACCAAGCTAAATTCCCTGTGCTATACAGCAGCTTCCCACTAGCTGTATGTTTTACACATGATAGTGTATTTATGTCAATCCTAATATTTCAATTCATCCCATTCTCCCCTTTCCCATCTCCATATTGACATGTGCATTCTCTATATCCATGGCTCTATTCCCTCCCTGCAAATAAGTTCATCTGTAACTTTTTTTTTTCTATATTCCACATATATACATTATATACAATATTTGCTTTTCTCTTTCCGAGTTACTTTACTCTGTATGACAGACTCCGGGTCCATCTACTTATCTATAAACAAAGCAATGAACAAAGGATTAATATCCAAAATATACAAACAACTCATACAACTCAATATCAAAAACAAAAACAACAATCCAATCAAAAAATGGTCAGAAGACCTAAACAGACATTTCCCCGAAGACATACAGAAGACCAAGAGGCACATGAAAAAACACTCAGTATCAATAATTATTAAAGAAATACAAATACACACTACAATGAGGTATCATCTCACACCAGTCAGAATGGCCATCAACAAAAATCTACAAACAATAAATGCTGGGCATTGAGAGGGCGTTGAGAAAAGGGAATCCTCTTGCACTGTTAGTGGGAATGTAAATTGATACAGCCACTATGGAAAACAGTATGGAGGCTTAAAAAACTAAAATTAGAACTACTGTATGACTCAGCATTCCCACTACTGAGTATATACCTTGAGAAAATTAAATGCTCATTGCAACACTATAATATTCAAGACCTGGAAGCAACCTAAATATCCATTGACAGATGGATGGACAAAGAATATGTGGCACATATGTACAATAGAATATTGTTGTTGCTGTTCAGCCACTTGTCATGTCCAAATCTGTGTGACTCCATGGACTGCAGCATGCCAGACCTTCCTGACCCTCACTATCTCCTGGAGTTTGCCAAGGTCCACGTCCATTGACTTGGTGGTGCTATCCAAATGTCTCTTCATCTGCCTGCCTCTTCTTTTGCCTTCAATCTTTCCCAGCATCAGGGGCTTTTCCCATGAGTCACCTCTTTGCATCAGGTGGCCAAAGTATTGGAGCTTCTGCTTCAGAATCAGTCCTTCCAATGAAAATTCAGTGTTGGTTTCCTTCACGATTGGCTGGTTTAATCTCCTTGAAGTCCAAGGAACTCTCAAAAGTCTTCTCCAGTGCCACAATTTGAAAGCATCAATTCTTTGGTGCTCAGTCTACTTGATTACCCAAACAATAGAATATTATTAAGTCATAAAAAGAGATGAAATTGGTCTATTTGTAGAACTTTTTCTTATATCACTCACACACAGAGAAAAAGCTAGAACTAGAATAAGGAATTAAATGTCATGACTCAAAATTGTAAAAGTTCTAGAAGAAAACATGGAGGCAAATCTCCTTCTCCTTGGGAATTCTCCTTGGAAATAATTTTTTGGATATGACCTAAATAATATCCACAGCTGGGTATTGTTTTTGCTTTGGCTCCATCCCTTCGTTCTTTCTGGAGTTATTTCTCCACTGATCTCCAGTAGCATATTGGGCACCTACTAACTTGGGGAGTTCCTCTTTCAATATCCTATCATTTTGCCTTTTCATACTGTTCATGGGATTCTCAAGGCAAGAATACTGAAGTGGTTTGCCATTCCCTTCTCCAGTAGACCACATTCTGTCAGACTTCTCCACCATGACCCGCCCATCTTGGGTTGCCCCACAGGCATGGCTTAGTTTCATTGAGTTAGACAAGGCTGTGGTCCTACTGTGATTAGATTGACTAGTTTTCTGTGAGTATGGTTTCAGTGTGTTTGCCCTCTAATGCCCTCTTGCAACACCTACCATCTTTCCTGGGTTTCTCTTACCTTGGGCATGGGGTATCTCTTCACGGCTGCTCCAGCAAAGCGCAGGCATTGTTCCTTACCTTGGACTAGGGGTATGTCCTCACTGCCGCCCTTTCTGACGTTCAACGTGGGATAGCTCCCCTAAGCCCTCCTGTGCCTGCACATCCACCGCTCCTTGGACGTGGAATTGCTCCTCCCGGCCGCCACCCCTGACCTCGGACTTGGGTAGCTCCTCTCTGCTGTTCCTGCGCTGATGCAGCCTGGAACTCTCGGCTGCTGCCCCTGACCTCGGATGTGTGGTAACTCTTCTTGGCCACCGACCTTCAGGCATGGGGTCCTCTCGGGTTCTGCCCCTGACCTCGGATGTGGGGTAGCTCCTGAAGGCCGTGCTTAGTGCGGGGTCACAGCCGCCCACGCTTAGTGCACTGGTTGCAGCCAACCACGCTTGTGACTGGTGATAGAAGCAAGGTCTGATGCTGTAAACAGCAATATTGCATAGGAACCTGGAATGTTAGGTCCACGAATCAAGGCAAATTTGAAGTGGTCAAACAAGAGATGGCAAGAGTGAATGTTGACATTCTAGGAGTCACCGAACTAAAATGGACTGGAATGGGTGAATTTAACTCAGATGACAATTATATCTACTACTGCAGTCAGGAATCCCTCAGAAGAAATGGAGTAGACATCATGTTAACAAAAGAGTCCAAAATGCAGTACTTGGATGCAATCTCAAAAACGACAGAATGATCTCTGTTCATTTCGAAGGCAAACCATTCAATATCACAGTAATCCAAGCCTATGCCCCAACAAGTAATGCTGAAGAAGCTGAAGTTGAACAGTTCTATGAAGACCTACAAGACCTTTTAGAATTAACACCCAAAAAAGATATCCTTTTCATTATAGGGGAATGGAATGCAAAAGGAGGAAGTCAAGAAACACGGGAGTAACAGGCAAATTTGGCCTTGGAATACAGAATGAAGCAGGGCAAAGACTAATAGAGTTTTGTCAAGAAAATGTACTGGTCATAGCAAACACCCTCTTCCAACAACACAAAAGAAGACTCTACACATGGACATCACCAGATGGTCAACACTGAAATCAAATTTATTATGTTTTTGCATCCAAAGATGGAGAAACTCTATACAGTCAACAAAAACAAGACCAGGAGCTGACTGTGGCTCAGATCATGAACTCCTTATTATCAAATTCAGACTTAAATTGAAGACCATTGACCAATCAGGTATGACCTAAATCAAATCCCTTATGATTATACAGTGGAAGTGAGAAATAGATTTAAGGGCCTAGATCTGATAGAGTGCCTGATGAATTATGGACTGAGGTTCGTGACATTGTACAGGAGACAGGGATCAAAACCATCCCCATGGAAAAGAAATGCAAAAAAGCAAAATGGCTGTCTGGGGAGGCCTTACAAATAGCTGTGAAAAGAAGAGAAGTGAAAAGCAAAGGAGAAAATGAAAGATATAAGCATCTGAATGTTCCAAAAACAAGCAAGAAGAGATAAGAAAGCCTTCCTCAGCTATCAATGCAAAGAAATAGAAAAAACAACAGAGTGGGAAAGACTAGAGATCTCTTCAAGAAAATTAGAGATACCAAAGGAACATTTCATACAAAGATGGGCTTGATAAAGGACAGAAATGGTATGGACCTAACAGAAGCAGAAGATATTAAGAAGAGGTGGCAAGAAAACACAGCAGAACTGTTCCAAAAAGATCTTCACAACCCAGATAATCACGATGGTGTGATCACTGACCTAGAGCCAGATATCCTGGAATGTGAAGTCCAGTGGGCCTTAGAAAGCATCACTACGAACAAAGCTAGTGGAGGTGATGGAATTCCAGTTGAGCTATTTCAAATCCTGAAAGATGATGCTGTGAAAGTGCTGCACTCAATATGCCAGCAAATTTGGAAAACTCAGCAGTGGCCACAGGACTGGAAAAGGTCAGTTTTCATTCCAATCCCAAAGAAAGGCAATGCCAAAGAATGCTCAAACTACCGCACAACTGCACTCATCCAACATGCTAGTAAAGTAATGCTCAAAATTCTCCAAGCCAGGCTTCAGCAATATGTGAACCGAGAACTTCCTGATGTTCAAGCTGGTTTTAGAAAAGGCAGAGGAACCAGAGATCAAATTGCCAACATCCACTGGATCACGGAAAAAGCAAGAGAGTTCCAGAAAAGCATCTATTTCTGCTTTATTGACCATGCCAAATCCTTTGACTGTGTGGATCATGATAAACTGTGGAAAATACTGAAAGAGATGGGAATACCAGACCACCTGACCTGCCTCTTGAGAAATCTGTATGCAGGTCAGGAAGCAACAGTTAGAACTGGACATGGAACAATAGACTGGTTCCAAATAGGAAAAGGAGTACGTCAAGGCTGTATATTGTCACCCTGCTTGTTTAACTTATCTGCAGAGTACATCATGAGAAATGCTGGACTGAAAGGAACACAAGCTGGAATCAAGATTGCCGAGAGAAATATCAATAACCTCAGATATGTAGATGACATCACCCTTATGGCAGAAAGTGAAGAGGAACTAAAAAGCCTCTTGATGAAAGTGAAAGTGGAGAGTGAAAAAGTTGATTTAAAGCTCAAAATTCAGAAAACAAAAATCATGGCACCTGGTCACATCACTTTATGGGAAATAGATAGGGAAAAAATGGAAACAGCGTCAGACTTTATTTTTGGGGGCTCCAAAAGCACTGCAGGTGGTGACTGCAACCATGAAATTAAAAAATACTTACTCCTTGGAAGGAAAGTTATGACCAACCTAGATAGCATATTCAAAAGCAGAGACATTACTTTGCCAACATAGGTCTGTCTTGTGAAAGCTATGGTTTCACATATGATCATATATGGATGTGAGAGTTGGACTGTGAAGAAGGCTGAGCACTGAAGAATTGATGCTTTTGAACTGTGGTATTGGAGAAGACTCTTGAGAGTCCCTTACACTGCAAGAAGATCCAACCAGCCCATTCTGAAGGAGATCAACCCTGGGAAGGAATCATGCTAAAGCTGAAACTCCAGTGTTTTGGCCACCTCATTCGAAGAGTTGACTCATTGGAAAAGACTCTGATGCTGGGAGGGATTGGGGGCAGGAGGAGAAGGACACGACAGAGGATGAGATGGTTGGATGGCATCACTGACTCGATGGACGTGGGTCTGAGTGAACTCCAGGAGTTGGTGATGGACAGGGAGGCCTGGCGTGCTGCAATTCATGGGGTCACAAAGAGCCAGACATGATTAAGTGACTGAACTGAACTGAACTAAATAATATCCAAAAGTAAAATGAAAAGCAGCAAAAGCATAAATTAGTGTTCAGATTATATCGAACTAAAAAACTTCTGCAAGGCAAAGGAAACAATCAACAAAATAAAAAGGCAATTCATGCAATGAAAGAAAATATTTGAACACTATGTGTCTAATAAAAGCTTAATATCCAGAATACATAGGAATTTATAGAACTTAATAGCTAAAGAACAAACAATATAACATAAAAATGGGCAGAAAGAAATGAAAAGATGTATTTCCAGAAAAGACATACAAATTGACAAAAAATAAAATGAAAATATATTATTGACCATTAATCATCAAGAAAATGCAAATCAAAACCAATGAAATATCATCTCATGCCATGTAAAATGACAATTACAAAAAGACAAGAAGTCAGAAATGCTGGTATAGATATGGAGAGAAGGGAACACATATTCATTGCTGGTGGAAATGGAAATTGACACAGCCACTATAGAAAACAGTACAAAATTTCCTCAAAACAATTAAAAATAAAATTATCATATAATACAACAATCCCACTTCAAGGTATGTATCCCAAAAATTAAAAATCACTGTCTCAAAGAGGTATCTGCATTCCCATTTTCATTTGAGTGATGTTACATTGGCTAAGACATGGAAACAACCTAAATGTCCATAATTGGATAAATGAATAAAGAATATATGGTGTGTGTATATATATATGTGTGTGTGTGTGTGTGTGTGTGTGTATATATATATATATATATATATATATATACTATGGAATACTAATCAGTCATAAATGCAGGAAATCCTTCCATTTGTGATAATGTGGCTGGAACTTGAGGCCATTATGCTAAAGGAAATAAGTCAGACAGATAAAGAAAAATGCTATATGATCAAAAGGTGCAAACTTTCAGTTATAAATTAATAAATTCTAGGAGTCTAAAGTACAGTATAGTGACTATAGGTAACCATACTCTATTGTATACTTGAAAGTTGCTGGGAGAGGACAGTTTTGATGCTCTTGCCATAACAAGAGCAAAATGGTCATTATGTGAGGTGAAGAATGTGTTAACCAACTTTACAATGGTAAATATTTAATGATATATAAGATCAAATCATCACATTGTACAACTTAAACACACAATTTTATGGGTTAGTTATATCTCACTATAGCTGGAAGAAAAACTACTCATTTGTGAAGGATATAAGAGTATTTTTATTAAGGATATAAAATGAATAAAGCTCCTTTCTTCAAAGATTACAAAATTAATTGAGTTAAAAATATGTAGAGACTCAATAAATTTAGAGTTTGGGGCAATATGTACATAATTTCAAGCAGCTTTATAGGCCACAAAAGTGTTTGAAATGTTAAAGAAATATCAAAAACATGAGACAATGTTGAAATAAATGATCCCACTCACCATTGCAATGAAAATAATAAAATACTTAGGAATGTATCTACCTAAAGAAACTAAAGACCAATATATAGAAAACTATAAAACACTGGTGAAAGAAATAAAAGAGGACACTAATAGATGGAGAAATATACCATGTTCATGGATCGGAAGAATCAATATAGTGAAAATGAGTATATTACTCAAAGCAATCTATAGATTCAATGCAATCCCTATCAAGCTACCAATGGTATTTTTCACAGAGCTAGAACAAATAATTTCACAATTTGTATGGAAATACAAAAAACCTCAAATAGCCAAAGCAATCTTGAGAAAGAATGGAACTGGAGGAATCAACCTGCCTGACTTCAAGATCTACTACAAAGCTGCAGTCATCAAGATGGTATAGTACTGGCACAAAGACAGAAATATAGATCAATGGAACAAAATAGAAAGCCCAGAGACAAATCCGCGCACCTATGGACACCTTACTTTGACAAAGGAGGCAAGAATATACAATGGCTTAAAGACAATCCTTTAACAAGTGGTGCTGTGAAAACTGGTCAACCAATTGTAAAATAATGAAACTAGAACACTTTCTAACACCATACACAAAAATAAACTCAAAATGGATTAAAGATCTCAACATACCACCAGAAACTATAAAACTCCTTGAGGAGAACATAGGCTAAACACTCTCCGACATAAATTACAGCAGAATCCTCTATGATCCACCTCCCAGAATATTGGAAATAAAAGCAAAAATAAACAAATGGGACCTAATTAAAATTAAAAGCTCTGAACAACAAAAGAAACTATTAGCAAGATGAAAAGACAGCCTTCAGAATGGGAGAATAGCAAATGAAGCAACTGACAAACAACTAATCTCAAAAATATACAAGCAACCCCTGCAGCTCAATTCCAGAAAAATAAACGACCCATCAAAAAATGGGCCAAAGAATTAAATAGACATTTCTCCAAAGAAGACATACAGATGGCTAACAAACACATGAAAAGATGCTCAATATCACTCATTATCAGAGAAATGCAAATCAAAACCACTATGAGGTACCATTTCACGCCAGTCAGAATGGCTGGGATCCAAAAGTCTACAAGCAATAAGCGCTGGAGAGGGTGTGGAGAAAAGGGAACCCTCTTACACTGTTGGTGGGAATGCAAACTAGTACAGCCACTATGGAGAACAGTGTGGAGATTCTTTAAAAAACTGGAAATAGAACTGCCTTATGACCCAGCAATCCCACTGCTGGGAATACACACTGAGGAAACCAAAATTGAAAGAGACACGTGTACCCCAATGTTCATTGCAGCACTGTTTATAATAGCCAGGACATGGAAGCAACCTAGATGTCCATCAGCAGATGAATGAATAAGAAAGCAGTGGTACATATACACAACGAAGTATTACTCAGCCATTAAAAAGAATACATTTGAATCAGTTCTAATGAGGTGGATGAAACTGGAGCCTATTATACCAACTAAAGTAAGTCAGAAAGAAAAAACACCAATACAGTATACTAACGCATATATATGGAATATAGAATGTTGGTAATGATAATCCTGTATGAGAGACAGCAAAAGAGACACAGATGTATAGAACAGTCTTTTGGACTCTGTGGGAGAGGGAAAGGGTGGGATAATTTGGGAGAATCGCATTGAAACATGTATAATATCATATAAGAAATGAATCACCCATCCAGGTTTGATGCAGGATACAGGATGCTTGGGGCTGGTGCACTGGGATGACCCAGAGGGGTGGTATGGGGAGGGAGCTTCAGGATTGGGAACATGTGTACACCTGTGGTGGATTCATGTTGATATATGGCAAAACCAATACAATACTGTAAAGTAATTAGCCTCCATTTAAAATAAATAAATTTAAATTAAAAGAAAAAGAAAAATGATCTATGTGTGATGAGGGAAATTTATGGCCTCAAAAGGCATATCAGAAAAAAAAAAGAAAAGAAAACTTCGTAAAAACGCTTCAAGTGACTTTTTAAATTTTGTTTCAATTTTATTATAGAAAAAATCTAATGAGGTGGATGAAACTGGAGCCTATTATACAGAGTGAAGTAAGCCAGAAGGAAAAACACCAATACAGTATACTAACACATATATATGGAATTTAGAAAGATGGTAACAATAACCCTGTGTATGAGACAGCAAAAGAGACACTGATGTATATAACAGTCTTATGGACTCTGTGGGAGAGGGAGAGGGTGGGAAGATTTGGGAGAATGGCACTGAAACATGTAAAATATCATGTATGAAACGAGATGCCAGTCCAGGTTTGATGCATGATACTAGATGCTTGGGGCTGGTGCACTGGGATGACCCAGAGGGATGGTATGGGGAGGTAGGAGGGAGGAGGGTTCAGGATGGGGAGCACGTGTATACCTGTGGCGGATTCATTTTGATATTTGGCAAAACTAATACAATTATGTAAGTTTAAAAATAAAATAAAATTAAAAAAATAAATAAAAGCAATAAATCAAAATAGATACAATCAAGGTGATATAATTTCCCTTATTTTTTTGCACATTTGAAAATTAGAGTAAGATAATTGCTCAATAAATTCTATTATTATCTTTATGTGGATATTAGATATGATCTTTTAATTTTTTTTAATATCACAGATTACCCCTAGGCATTATTTCTATATTACCAATTTAGTTTTAGTATTTAATTTTGTCCAATGGAAACTGTCCAATGGGCTTCCCTGATAGCTCAGTTGGTACAGAATCCTCCTACAATGTGGGAGACCTTGGTTCAATCCCTGGATTGGGAAGATCCTAGGAAAAAGGAAAGGCTACCCAGTCCAGTATTCTGGCCTGGAATCCATGGACACATACAGTTGCAAAGAGTCAGACAGGACTGAGTGACTTTCACTTTCAATGTAAAAGTATCTTTTGAAATGCAGGATATATGTTAACAAAAGTAATCATATTCTTCTTTTAGTATAATTTAAGAAAAGCAAATTAATGTGTTTTTATTTTCCAAATAATTATTTAGTTTGAAATGCAACTTTAACAACAGACTATGGAGAGTATAATGAAACTATTAGTAACTTGTCAATGTGGCACTCTAAATAAAATATATATTTAAAACAATAAAAGACCATGTTGTCATTTCCTGTGGATATACCATTATTTGTGAAATATTAAAAGGAAACGATATTAAAACATTTAAATGATGACACTTCTGCAGTTGCACTTAAAATTAAAATCAACAATTAAAAACAGACTAAACCATGATATTGACCCATATGGTAAAACATACTTTATAAAAAATAGGAATATAAGCAATTAATCAAAATGAAAAACTGACATCAAATATTTTCAAAATACTGTAAAACTGAAGGAGAAATCAGTCTAATATGTTTTCCATTAAACATTCAAAATATAAGGATAATCTCATTACTTTTATTAGTAAGTAAAGAGGAATTTGCTTCAAAATAATATTCACAATTTAGGATTAATATTGCTTTTAGTTCAGTTCAATTGCTCAGTCGTGTCCAACTCTTTGCGACCCCATGAAGCACAGCATGCCAGGCCTCCCTGTCCATCACCAACTCCCAGAGTCCACCCAAACCATTGTCTATTGAATCGGTGATGCCATCCAACCATCTCATCCTCTGTCATCCCCTTCTCCTCCTGCCCTCAATCTTTCCTAGCATCAGGGTCTTTTCCAATGAGTCAGCTCTCCACATCAGGTGGCCAAAGCATTGGAGTTCCAGCTTCAACATCAGTCCTTCCAATGAACACCCAGGACTGATCTCCTTTATGATTGACTCGTTGGATCTCTTTGCAGTCCAAGGGACTCTCAAGAGGTTTCTCCAACACCACAGTTCAAAAGCATCAATTCTTCTGCACTCAGCTTTCTTTACAGTCCAACTCTCATATCCATATACAATTACTTGAAAAACCATAGCCTTGACTAGATGGACCTTTGTTAACAAAGTAAGTCTCTGCTTTTTAATATGCTGTCTAGGTTTGTCATAACTTTCCTTCCAAGGAGTAAGCGTCTTTTAATTTCATGGCTGTAATCACCATCTGCAGTGATTTTAGAGCCTAAAAAAATCAAGTCAGCCACTGTTTCCACTGTTTCCCCATCTATTTGACATGAAGTGATGGGACCAGATGCCATGATATTGATTTACAAACAGTTATATATTTTGTTATTAAAATACTTTCAGATTTACTTTCCTGAAACTTAGTTTGATCCTATATAAATCTGATATATTTATCTTTCCTATTTTTCATTTTTGATTGGAAATTTTGCTATAAATGAGAAATTAGCATTACTTTTATAGTATTTGATGATCTTATGCATATTTTATCAAATTGATGATGAACATATGCTGAAAATGAGAAAACATCTACATATTTCTATTATCATATTTCCTATTGATTATCATAAGAGACTATAAGAAATCTACATTACATTCAACTATACTACAATTAAGGAAATGCAAAAGAACTTTGATTACTTTTACACCTGCCAAAGCAAGAAATCTAGCATTATATGATTTTAGATTATCATATTAACTAGAATCCAGAGTTTCAAACTGAGGGCATGAAAAGATCTTTTTGGCTGCAAACTTTTCTAAACTCAGTGGTAAAGCTGGATTGATGACTGTTTATAATAGCAATAATCCCTGAAAAATTTGTCATTAGCACAGTTAACAACTAATTTGTTGGAGTGTTAACTGCCCTTGGCTTTGCCTCAAGCTGTTAGCAAACTGGTCATTAACTGGTGGTTACAATTGATTTCTTGGGGCCCTATTTAACAGAAATTTGATTTCAATTCAACACCCAGAGAGACTAATTTTGATTCCGTAAACAAGTCTCTTTTCTTAAGGTTAACCTTGATACAATATTGGTTCCTCTGATATATAAAAATACATATTCCCAAAGTCAATGAACATACGGAACATGTGTGATTACTCTATAGATAATTGTATCACTGTTTGTGTTTTTCAACCCACATCGCTGGACTAAGAGATAATATAAGACAAGAAAAGCAATGAGGAATAAAATGTCTTTTGTCTAATATGTTCATATAATACACATTTCCAAGAGTGTTCCAATGAATGAAATCACAGTATATACTTCAAAGTCTTACTCAGTTAGTCAATCATGTAATGATAACAAAAGCAATGACTAACAATAGTTTAGTATGAAAAATGTCTTCACTATGAATAATAACAGAAAAACACAATCAGTTATATTATCATAATCATGTTTGATTTCTGAGTGAAAACCTGTATTCATATACTTCTGAAAAATGCTGTTTAGTAGAACACTTAAATAATTTTATCAAGTTAACAAATATTTGTTGAGCATGATGTGTTAGGCATTGTTACTTGCATTTGTATAAAACAAATATTACCTCTTTGGGAAATTTAATTTCTAGTGGGGTAAACAGACAGCAAACATCAAAATCAGATTAAAATATGTATTAGAAAATAGTTATGTATAAAAGGAAACATAGAATAATGAAAGGAGTATCAGAAAATAAAAATGTGGTTGTGTTGGAGTTCAAGATTGAACATAGGGTTGTTAGGATAGGCTTCAAAAAGAAAAAGTTTCAACAAAGACTTGAAAAACATCAGAAAATTAGCCAAGTAAATACTAAACAAAAGTATTAGTCGCTCAGTTGTGTCTGACTCTTAGCAACCCTTGGACTGTAGCCCACCAGGCTCCTCTGTTCATGAAATTCTCCAGGAAAGAATGCTAAGAGTGCGTAGCCATTCCCTTATCCACCACCGAGGGGTTAAATCCAGGTCTCCTGCCTTTAGAGGTAAAGGTAGACTCTTTACCATGTGAGCCACCAGGGATCCTCAAATATTAGGCAAAGTACAATCCATATAGAAGAAATAGCTAGAGAAAAGTTCTTAATTTTTAATATGGTAAAATATATATGAAATTAAATTTACCATATGCACCATTTTGAAATGTACAATTCAGAGGCATTAAGTACATACAGTTTTATGTATCCATCACCACTTTCTAATTTCAAAATGTTTTCCTTAACCTAAACAGAAACTCTATAACCATTAGCCAATAATTTCCAGTTACTCCTATTTCAGACTTCCTTGGTGGCTCAGACAGTAAAGCCTCTGCCTGCAATGCGGGAGACCCAGTTCGATCCCTGGGTTGGGAAGATCCCCTGGAGAAGGAAATGGCAACTCACTCCAGTACTCTTTCCTGGAAAATCTCATGGACAGAGGAATGTCGTAGGCCACAGTCCTTGGGGTCTCAAAGAGTCAGACACGATTGAGCAACTTCACTTCACTCCACTCCATCTTGAAAGCTCAGTTGTTTTTTCTGTCTTTATGGATTTTCCCCTTCCATATTCTTTATGAAGCTCTCTGTGGAATTATGCATAACACTTACCTTTTTGTATAGCATGTTTTCAAAGTTCATCTATGTTATCAGATCAGATCAGATCAGATCAGTCACTCAGTCATGTCCGACTCTTTGCGACCCCATGAATAACAGCAGGCCAGGCTTCCCTGTCCATCATCAACCCCCGGAGTTCACTGAGACTCACGTCCATCGAGTCAGTGATGCCATCCAGCCATCTCATCCTCTATTGTCCCCTTCTCCTCTTGCCCCCAATTCCTTCCAGCATCAGAGTCTTTTCCAATGAGTCAACTCATCGCATGAGGTGGCCAAAGTACTGGAGTTTCAGCTTTAGCATCATTCCTTCCAAAGAACACCCAGGGCTGATCTCCTTCAGAATGGACTGGTTGGATCTCCTTGCAGTCCAAGGGACTCTCAAGAGTCTTCTCCAACACCGCAGTTCAAAAGTATCAATTCTTCAGCGCTCAGCCTTCTTCACAGTCCAACTCTCACATCCATACATGAACACCGGAAAAACCATAGCCTTGACTAGATGAACCTTTGTTGGCAAAGTAATGTCTCTGCTTTTGAATATGTTATCTAGGTTGGTCAGAACTTTCCTTCCAAGGAGTAAGCGTCTTTTAATTTCATGGCTGCAGTCACCATGTGTAGTGATTTTGGAGCCCAGAAAAATAAAGTCTGACACTGTTTCCACTGTTTCCCCATCTATTTCCCATGAAGTGATGGGACTGGATGCCATGATCTTAGTTTTCTGAATGTTGAGCTTTAAGCCAACTTTTTCACTCTCCACTTTCACTTTCATCAAGAGACTTTTTAGTTCCTCTTCCCTTTCTGCCAAAAGGGTGGTGTCATCTGCATATCTGTTATAGCATATATTAGATATCTATTCCATTTTAAGGCTGAAGAATATTACATTGCTTATCTATTTATCTGTTAATGGACAGTTGGATTGTTTTCATCCTCTGGTTATTGTGGATAATGCTGGCGTGAAAGTCAGTCCCTGTTCTCAATTCTTTTTGCATGTATATATATATATATATATATATATATATATATATATATCACTGTCTCCCATATTATGTTAAATTGTCTAACTATATTTAATTTTTGGAGGAACCACATAATTATTTTCCACAATGGTCCCATGACTTTTGTTCTTTTCCTGTTTTTAAATTTAGTGATAGCCATCATAATGGATGTGAAGTGGCAGCTCATTGTGATTATGACTTGCATTTTTCTAATGACTCATCATGTTTCGCATCTTTTCATATGCTTAGTGGTCATTTATCTTATTGGGAGAAATGTCTGTTCTATACCATTGACACATACTCTACTATCACATGATCTTGATTATGCTAGTTTTGTAGCTAGCTTTGAGTCAGAAAATGTAAATGTTTCAACTTTAACTATATATATACACAGAGAGTTGCCACTTGTGGTCCCTTGAGATTCCATATGGCTGTGAACTAAATGTTTATGTCTTCTCCAAATTCATATGGTGATTCTCTAATTCTCAATATTGTGGAAATCAGAAAGTAATTTTGGCTAGGTTAGGTCATGAGGGTTGGGCCCTCAGGATGGGATTAATGGTTTTATATACAAAAAAAGGAAGAGACTTGATATCTCTGTCTGTCTGTCTCTCTCTCTCTGAATGCATATACCAAGGAAAGCCAAGTCAGGACATGATCTAGAAGAAGGTTCTTATCAAGAATTTGATTTTGCTGGCATTCTGAGTTCTTGCTTCCAGACAGACTCCAGGATGTGAAAAATAAATGTTTGCTGTTAAAACTACCAGTATATGATATTATGTTATAGCAGTCTATACTGACTAAACTGCCTATAAATTTTGATATAATTTTTCTCTATTTGAAAAAAATTTGTAATTGAGATTTTGATGAGAATTTAATTGAATTTGTAGATCCCAATGGGTAATATAAGTCTTTCAATGCATCAAACTGGTATTTCTTTTCATTTATTTATGTATTTAATTTTTCAGCAACAGTTTATCATTTTTAATGTAAGTTTTTGCTTCTTTGGTTAATTTTATTTCTAAGTAAATCTTCTTTTTCAATGCCATTGCAAAACAAATGTCCTCTTACTTTTCATTTTGAATTGTTCATTAGTAGTGTACACAAATATAATTGATTTTGGAAATTTAATTTTGACTTCTGCAACTTTGCTCAATTAGTTTCTTGACTTTAACAGTTTGTGTATGTGTATGTATGTATGTGTGAGGGTTTTTTTTTTTTTTTTTTAAGGATTTCTACATATAAGTGATGCCAGAAATCAGATCTACATACCAGTGATGCCATCAAAACATCTCATCCTCTGTCCCCCACTTCTACTCCTGCCCTCAATCTTTTTTAGCATCAGAGTCTTTTCCAATGAATCAGCTTTTTGCATCAGGTGGCCAAAGTCTTGGGACTTTAACTTTGGCATCTGTATTTCCAATGAATGTTCAGGGAGAGTATATATAATTTTAATATATGAGTTGGTTACATTTGCTCTTTGTTATTGAGGATTTCTACATCTATATTCACAAGGATTATTTCCTACAGTTTTCTTTTCTTTTAGTGTTTTTTGTGTCAGGGAGATGCTGGCTTTATATAATGGATAAGTGTTCTTTTTTCGTGCATTATTCAGAAGAGTTTGAGAAGAATTATATTCTTTATAAACATTTGGTAGAATTCATTGGTGAAGCAACTTAGTCCAGAAGTTTTCTTTGTTCAAAGGTGTTTTATTACTGATTCAACCTCTTGTATATGATGAATCATTTCTTTCTTATTGACTTCATTTTTTTTTCCCTTTGACTTTAGGTTTCAAAAATCTTACTGTTTCTCAGTGTGCATTTTTTCAGGTTTATATTGGTCGTAGTTTAGGGGGTTGCTTATTTAGTTTCTTGAGTGTGTGTATATGCTCTTTTCATTAAATTATATAAATTTTCAGCCATTATTTCTTCAAATATTTTTCCTTATCTTTTTCACTCTCTCTTCATCTAGGATTCATATTTCATTTCTTTCAGGTCTTCAGACTTGACCATTTCAATTACCCATTCTTCAAATTTGCTGACTTTTTTTTTTTGCCTGCTCAGATCTGCTGCTGATCCATGTAATGACATATTTCATTTCAGTTATTTTGTTTTTATTTCAATTATTGGACATTATTGTGAATCTAAAACTTCTTTTTAGTTACTTATCATTTATATATTTTATTTTATTTATATATTTCTATATTATTTTATACATATTATATTATTTATTTATATATCTTTTATTTACATATTTTTCATACGTAAGTTTCCTGATTTCCTTTACATCTTTGCTTATGGTTTCCTTTAGATCATTGAGTATATGTTGTTTTAATGTCTTTTACTAGCATTTCAAAAGTCTAGGTTTCCTTCAGAATGTTTTATTATTATGCCCCCACCCCCATGAATGGTCTATATTTTCCTGTCTTTTTTTGTGCGTTTAGGATTTGTGTTTTTGTGTTTTCTGTTCTTGCTGTTACTGACAATTGGACATCCCAAGTATTATAATGCAGTCACTTTGGAAATCTGATTCTCCGACTCTTCAGAAATTTCTGATTTCTGCTTGCTGAGATATGGAACTGTCTGCTCTAGACCTTTGCAAACTATTTTTGCAAAGTGGGCATTCCTTCTGTGCAGTTACTGAACCTTCTGTTCTGTTATCTCTGAAGTCTGCTACTGATTTAATTACTGAGTTAATTAAAGTTTTCTTATTTTAAATATTTGTCTCCAAAAGGAAAAATATATACTAGTTGTTTAGAGGCTTTTGAGGGATGTCTCTGATGAAAACTACTGTGGCTAAAGGGTTGAAACCAAGGCAAGCATTTATGTGGGTCCCTAAGTGTATTGCCATACCTACCAAGCTGCATAACATCACTTTTTTTTTTTTTATAGAATAAGGACTGCACTGCCCACCTTGATACCAACTAGCTGCACCCACAGTTCAGAAAAGCCTTAACACCAGCTTTTGCCAGGGCTGAGGAATGGATATGGGGACCTGTTCATAATTACACCTCTCTTTATTTAGAATAACACTTTCTCCCTTCATTCAGACTCCCATAGTTGCCTTAGGTGTCCAATTAAGTATTAGAGTTATAAATTATTTTATTCAAATATTTCTACCCAACTCATTTGCTGTTTTGGTGATGGAGCTAACACCTAGAACTTTCAACTCTGCTCTTATGTATATCACTCCAGAGAGTTTAAAAAGTAAATAAATAACATGCACATGTTAGAGAACAATTATTTATGAGTCAATAATGTTTCTTTGCATCTATTAAGCAAGGCATTTTACTATGAATTATCTTTACAAGGTTTTTTGTATGGCAAACACCCTTGGAACATAGAAATTTTGAGATTTGTCATGCAGTAAAATAATGTTAACGTCTCCCTCATCAGGGAGAGCATGAAAATGACAGCTTATTCATAGCCCATTTTTTAAAAACAAAAATAGAATTTTGTAAGTTTGGCATTTCTCTCTTATAGAAGACCCATTGCATGTGTAAGCATCATCTGATTTCTGTCATGCTGCCCTGCTGGAATTGGGGCCTGGGGAATTAGTTAAGAAAATGTGATATTCTAGCTGTAATAAACTGCTCTTTGTTTCTGACACAAGTCTTTGTATCTTCAATCAGCTTCTACAGGACAGTAGCAGGTTAGCTTGTTAGCTTGCCCATAGAATAAAACTCAGACACTTCAAAGTCCTTGAATATATAGTATGCTTGAGGAATAGCAAGGAGTTCAGTGTGATTTAGCAGGGTAAAAACTGGTGATAGAGTATTAGGAGATGATGCCAGAGCCAGAGAGGAAGGAATTGGAAAGATGGAGAGAATATTGTGCAGGGTTTTGTCAGCTACTGTAAGGAAAAATATACCTACAGTGAGAGGAGTGAGAAGCCATTGGGTTTTAGGAAACATATGACATGATGTGACTAAAGTTATAAGAAGATCATTCTGGCTGCTGTGGTTTTTCAGGTTACTGGGTATATTTGGTATACAGGATGATGGATAATGATAGGCTAGTGGATATAAGAAAAACGGTGTTGTCAAAGCACCTGCAATTGCCATCAACAGGGAAATCTGCAAGTGGAAAAGTTTTTGGTATTAAAATCAAGAATTCAGTTTTGATATGAGATATAGTGTTTGAGACGTTTATGAATCATGAAAATCAAAATGTTAAATAGAAAATTAAATATGCTTATAGGCTAGAGATAGACATTTAGTAATAAACATATCAGTAGTATTTTAACAATTAGACGTAAAAGTCATTAAACTATGTGTGTGTAAATGTTTATATTTCTGTTTCATTCAGCTTAGAATTCTAGCCTGGAAAGATTGTATTCTGGCTCCACTTTGTGTGAGTTTTGTGAGTTGTCAATCTTCAACTAGATTTTTACTCTGTGAAAGATGGCCTGTGTTATACTAAAGCTGATTTTTAAGATTAGCTTTTTGCCTTGATTTATTAGAAGTTTTACACACTGTCTCTGTCTATATATTGAATGTTTTATTATTTATTATGCTTGAGATATGCAAATCTTGAATCTATGGGTCATCTTTACTGAACATTTTCTTAATTGTAATCTCTTCAAATACTATTTCTGTTCTATTCTCAACTTTTGCTTTAGATCTTCAATTACATATATATTAGACAATCTAACTGTGTTCTATATCTCAACATATATTAATTATTTTCAATTTTCTCTCTTTCTGTAATCCAGTTGAAATATTTTCTTACGATTTGTAGCCATACACACTTTTATACATCCAATAATGCAGTTTCCTTTTGTTCTACTGGTTTTTCTATAAGTTGTCTTGTTTCCTTTTTTTAAATTTATTTATTTTAATTGGAGGCTAATTACTTTACAATATTTTAGTGGTTTTTGCCATACATTGAAATGAATCAGCCATGGGTGTACACATGTTCCCCATCCTGAACCAATAAGTTGTCCCCACCTCCCTCCAAATAAGTTGTCTTTTTTCCTAATGTGCCTATGTTTGTGTCTATTTGGAAAACTTTTTAGAAATATTGTGAAAACTAGGATGATATCTTTCCCCAAGGAAAATTTGTTTCTTTCTTTCAAGATAACCAAGGGCATAATCACCCCAGTATCATCTTTAAACAAATATCAAGAATTAATATGATTTTAAAATTCACTACAGCCTCTGTATTACCTGCATTATTCTTTTTCATATTAACAAAAAATTGTGTCTCAATTTATTGTTGAAGGCGTTCACTAGGCATTCCTCTTTAGCAAGACTTAGAAATAAATTTTCCCCCTTCCCCTGTAAGGTTATCAAAAGCTCCATTCCACCTCTGACTTTCAGCCAACATCTTCAGAAATAACTGTCTCAGGAGAAAAGCATCTCTGCGACCAGGCTCACCTCTTAGATTTTGCTCCTTTCTATCATTTTTGGTAAATTCTTTGAAATCTTCTTACCTCTCTAATGCATTCAATTATTCAGAAGATCGGTATTGCTGTTATCAAGCAGTAGTACTCTGAGTTGATTTATTGTAAATTACCCATTCACCACTACCAAAGAAAGAGCTACCTCTATTAGTTTATAATTAAATCTGTAGTTCCATAATTACTTAGTCAAAAAGTTAACCTAAGTGTATATAACAATGGCTCATGTCAATGTATTGTCCTAAATACCTAGGTCAGTGTTAAATAATAATATTTGTTGTTGCTGTTCAGTCACTAAAACCTATCTGACTATTTGCAATCACATAAACTGTAGCTCATCAAGCTCCTCTGTCCATGGAGTTCTCCAGGCAAAAATGCTGGAGTATGTTGCCAATTCCTTCACTAAAATAATAACATTAGGTTGGTGCAAAAATAATTACAGTTTTACATTGTTGAATTTTGATATTGGAATACGTTCTTAAATAAATACTGATATGTTATACATCACTGTATTGAGCCTTTCATACTTTATGTTTCTTTGATAACAACTTATTACTTGCTATTTGTTTATATTTATTTTGGGATAGGAAAATGGTGTTAGGCAAAAAGCAAATTCAGCCCATTTTCTATAGGAGTTCAAAATGGGTCATAAAGCAGTGGCAACAACTTGCAACATCAAAAACACATTTGGTCCAGAAACTGCTAAAAATCATACAGTGTGGTGGTGGTTCAAGAAGTTTTGCAAAGGTGACGAGAGCCTTGAAGGTGAGGAGTGTAGTGGCTAACCATCAGAAGTTGACAATGACCAATGGAAAGCAATCACTGAAGCTGATTGTCTTACAACTATCTGAGAAATTGCTAAAGAACTCAGTGTTGTTGATTTTATGGTCATTCAGCATTTAAAGCACACTGGCAAGATGAAAAGTTAAATAAGTAGGTGTCTCATCAGCTGATCAGAAAACAAACAAGCAAACAAAATAATTTTTTTTTTTAAGTGTTGTCTGCTCTTATTCTCAGTCAGTCAGTTTAGTTGATCGGTCATGTCTGACTCTTTGTGACCCCATGGATTACAGCATTCCAGGACTCCTTGTCTGCCACCAACGCCCAGGGTTTACTCCAACTCATGTCTGGTGAGTCGGTGATAACATCCAACAATCTCATCCTATGTGATCCCCTTCTCAGCCTGCCTTAAATCTTTCCCAGCATAATGGTCTTTTCAAATGAGTCAGTTCTTCATATCAGGTGGCCAAAGTATTGAAGTTTCAGCTTCAGCATCAGTCTTTCCAAAGGATAACCAGGACTAATTTGCTTGCCATCCAAGGGACTCTCAAGAGTCTCCTCCAACTCCACAGTTCAAAAGTATTAATTCTTGAGCTTTAAGTTTTCTTTATAGTCAAACTCTTATATCCATATATGACCACTGGAACAACCATAGTTTTCACTAGATGGACCTGTTTGGTAAAGTAATGTCTCTGCTTTTTAATATACTATCTAAGTTGGTCATAACTTTTCTTCCAGGAGCAAGTGTCTTAATTTCAAGGCTGCAGTCACCATCTACAGTGTTTTTGGAGCCCAAGAAACTAAAGTCTCTCACTGTTTCCATAGTTTCCCCACCTATTTGCCATGAAGTGATGGGACTGGATGCCATCATTTTAGTTTTATGAATGTTGAGTTTTAAGCCAACTCTTTCACTGTCCTCTTTAACTTTCATCAAGAGGATCTTTAGTTTTGTTTCACTTTCTGCCATAAGGGTTGTGTCATTCACATATCTAAAGTTATTGGTATTTCTCCCAGTAATCTTCATCCCAGTCATGCTTCATCCCATCCAGCATTTTGCATGATTTACTCTGTATATACTCTATATGGGAGACAGTGATCAAGACCATCCCTAAGAAAAAGAAATGGAAAAAGGCAAAATGTTTGTTTGACAAGAACTTATAATGAAATGAAGAGAAGTGAGAGTCAAAGGAGAAAAGGAAAGATATACCCATTTGAATGCAGAATTCCAAATAGCAAGGAGAGATAAGAAAGCCTTCCTCAGTGATCACTGCAAAGAAATAGAGAACAATAGACTAGAGATCTCTTCAAGAAAATTAGAGATACCAAGGGAATATTTCATGCAAAGATGGCACAGTAAAGGACATAAATGGTATGGACCAACAGAAGTAGAAGATATTAAGAAAAGATGGCAAGAATACACAGAAGAACTATACAAAAAAGACCTTCATGACCAAATAACCACTACGGTGTGATCACTCACCTAGAGCAAGATATCCTGGAATGTGAAGTCAGGAGGACCTTAGAGAGCATCACTACGAACAAAGCTAGTGGAGATGATGGAATTCCAGTTGAGCTGTTTCAAATCCTAAAAGATGATGCTATGAAAGTGCTGCACTCAATATGCCAGCAAATTTGGAAAACTCAGCAGTAGCCACAGGACTGGAAAAGGTCAGTTTTCATTCCAGTCCTTAAGAAAGGTAATGCAAAAAAACGTTCATACTACCACACAATTGCACTCATCTCACAAGCTAGCAAAGTAATGCTCAAAAATCTCTAAGCCAGGCTTCAAGAGTATGTGAAATGTGAACATCCAGATGTTTAAGCTGAATTAAGAAAAGGCATAGGAACCAAAGATCAAATTCCAGCATTTGCTGGATCATTGAAAAAGTAAGACAGTTTCAGAAAAACACCTACTTTTCTTGGTTGACTATACCAAAACCTTTGACTGTGTGGGTCACAATAAACTGTGGAAAATTCTGAAAGAGATGGGAATACCAGACCACCTGACGTGCCGCCTGAGAAATCTGTATACAGGTCAAGAAACGACAGTTAGAACTGGACAGGTAACAGTTCTTTTGCATTGCTTTTCTTAGGTATTGGAATGAAAACTGACCTTTTCCAGTCCCGTGGCACTACTGAGTTTTCCAAATTTGCTGGCATATTGAGTATAGCACTTTCAGAGCATCATCTTTTAGGATTTGAAACAGCTCAATTGGAATTCGATCACCTCCACTAGCTTTGTTCGTGTGATGCTTCCTAAGACCCACTTGACCTCGCATTTCAGCATGCCTGGCTCTAGGTGAGTGATCACGCCATCATGGTTATTTGGTCATGAAGGTCTTTTTTGTACAGTTCTTCTGTGTATTCTTGCAACCTTGTCTTAATATCTTCTGCTTCTGTTAGGTCCATACCATTTCTTCCTTTATTGAGCCCATCTTTGCTTGGAATGTTCCATTGGTATCTCTAATTTTCTTGAAGAGATCTCTAGTCTTTCCCATTCAATTGTTTTTCTCAATTTCTTTGCACGGATCACTGAGGAAGGCTTTCTTATCTCTCCTTGCTATTCTTTGGAATTCTGCATTCAAATGGGTATATCTTTCCTTTTCTCCATTACCTTTAGCTTCTCTTCTTTACATAACTATTTGTAAGGCCTTGTCAGACAACCATTTTGCCTTTTTGCATTTTTTTTTTTCATGAAGATGGTTTGATCTGTGCTTCCTGTACAATATCACAAACCTTCGTCCATAGTTCTTCCGGCACTCTGTCTATCAGATCTAATCCCTTGAATCCACTTGTCACTCCCACCGTTTAGTCATAAGGGATTTGATCTACCCATCATATCTGAATGGTCTAGTGGTTTTCCTTACTTTCTTCAATTTAAGCCTCAATTTGTCAGTCTCTTATTCTAAGGAGGAACAATGAACCATTTCTTGATTGGATTGTGGAAAGTGCATTTTATATCCAGTGAAGACACTCAGCTCAGTCATTGGACCAGAAGAAGCTCCAAAGCAATTCCCAAAGCCAGTTTTGCACACAAAAAAATATCATGGTCACTGTTCGGCGATCTGCTGTCCATCTGATGCACTACAGCTTTCTGCATCCCAGCGAAAGATTTCATCTGAGAAGTATATTCAACAAATTGATGAGATGCACTGAAAATAGTAAGACCTGCAGGCAGCATTGATCAACAAAAGAGCCCACTCTTCTCCATGAAAACTCCCATTGCACGTGCCACAATCAATGCTTCCAAAGTTGAAGGAATTGGGTACGAAATTTTGCCTCATTTGCCATATTCACCTGAACTCTTGGAAATTGACTACCACTTCTTCAAGCATCTCAACAGTTTTTGCAGGGAAAATACTTTCACAAACAGCAGGAGGCAAAAATTAACTTCCAAGAATTTTTCAAATCCTCAAGAACCAATTTTTATGTTACAGGAATAAACAGACTTATTTTCATTGGCAACATAAGTTGATTGTAGTGGCTCCTATTTTGATTAATAAACATGTGTTTGAGTCTAATGACAATTATTTGTGCACCAGTCTAATACTCTAATATTTTTAATGGGAAGCTTTGGTATTGCCTCTTTGTTACTTCCTTGATAGATGAAAGTTTAATGTATATTTTTTGTCACTAGTTATTCAGAAATATCATCTTATTTCATGTTCCCTGATACTTCAGAGCACATGACAACTATGAAAATTAACACGTTAATGCAGTGGATTGGGGAGTATATTATTAGTTTAAAAGTAAGTGGAATGAAAATTCTGAAGAAACAGCAGTCCTAAGGGGAAAGTTCATAGCAATACAGGCATATTTCAAGAAACAAGAAAAAAAGTCAAATAAATAACCTAACTCTACACCTAAAGCAACTAGAAAAGGAAGAAATGAAGAACCCCAGGGTTAGTAGAAGGAAATAAATCTTAAAAATTAAGGCAGAAATAAATGCAAAAGAAACAAAAGAGACCATAGCAAAAATCAACAAAGCCAAAAGCTGGTTCTTTGAAAGGATAAATAAAATTGACAAACCATTAGCCAGACTCATCAAGAAACAAAGGGAGAAAAATCAAATCAATAAAATTAGAAATAAAGATGGAGAGATCACAACATACAACACAGAAATACAAAGGATCATAAGAGACTACTATCAACAAGTATATGCCAATAAAATGGACAACATGGAAGAAATGGACAAATTTTTAGAAAAGTACAACTTTCCAAAACTGAACCAGGAGGAAATAGAAAAATCTTAAAAGACCCATCACAAGCATGGAAATTGAAACTGTAATCAGAAATCTCCCAGCAAACAAAAGCCCAGGTCCAGACAGCTTCACAGCTGAATTCTACCAAAAATTTAGAGAAGAGCTATCACCTATCCTGCTCAAACTCTTCTGGAAAATTGCAGAGGAAGGTAAACTTCCAAACTCATTCTATGAGGCCACCATCACCCTAATACCAAAACCTGACAAAGATGCCACTAAAAAAGAAAACTACTGGCCAATATCACTGATGAACATAGATGCAAAAATTCTTAACAAAATTCTAGCAATCAGAACCCAACAACACATTAAAAAGATCATACAGTGGGCTTTATCTCAGGGATGCAAGGATTCTTCAATATCCACAAATCAATCAATGTAATACACCACATTAACAAATTGAAAAATAAAAACCTTATGACTATCTCAATAGATGCAGAGAAAGCCTTTGACAAAATTCAACATCCATTTATGATAAAAACTCTCCAGAAAGCAGGAATAGAAGGAATATACCTCAACATAATAAAAGCTATATATGACAAACCCACACCAAACATTATCCTCAATGGTGAAAAACTGAAAGCATTTCCTTTAAAGTCAGGAACAAGACAAGGGTGCCCACTTTCACTATTACTATTCAACACAGTTTTGGAAGTTTTGGCCACAGCAATCAGAGCAGAAAAATAAATAAAAGGAATCCAACTTGGAAAAGAAGAAGTAAAACTCTCACTCTTTGCAGATGACATGATCCTCTACATAGAAAAC
Source organism: Bos taurus (assembly GCF_002263795.3). NCBI lineage: Eukaryota > Metazoa > Chordata > Mammalia > Artiodactyla > Bovidae > Bos > Bos taurus. The sequence continues at coordinate 41,467,186 of NC_037339.1, read as the reverse complement.
CCTAAAGACTCCACCAGAAAATTACTAGAACTAATCAATGAATATAGTAAAGTTGCAGGATATAAAATTAACACACAGAAATCCCTTGCATTCCTATACACTAATAATGAGAAAATAGAAAGAAAACTTAAGGAAACAGTTCCATTCACCATTGCAACGAAAAGAATAAAATGCTTAGGAATATATCTACCTAAAGAAACTAAAGACCTATATATAGAAAACAATAAAACACTGGGGAAAGAAATCAAAGAGAACACTAATAGATGGAGAAATATACCATGTTCATGGATTGGAAGAATCAATATAGTGAAAATGAGTATATTACCCAAAGCAATTTATAGATTCAATGCAATCCCTATCAAGCTACCAACAGTATTCTTCACAGAGCTAGAACAAATAATTTCACAATTTGTATGGAAATACAAAAAACCTCGAATAGCCAATGCAATCCTGAGAAATAAAAAATGGAACTGGAGGAATCAACCTGCCTGACTTCAGGCTTTACTACAAAGCCACAGTCGTCAAGACAGTATGGTACTGGCACAAAGACAGAAATAGATCAAAGGAACAAAATAGAAAGCCCAGAGATAAATCCGCGCACATATGGACACCTTATCTTTGACAAAGGAGGCAAGAATATACAATGGATTAAAGACAATCTCTTTAACAAGTGGTGCTTGGAAAACTGGTCAACCACTTGTAAAGAATGAAACTAGAACACTTTCTAACACCATACACAAAAATAAACTCAAAATGGATTAAAGTTCTCAACGTAAGACCAGAAACTATAAAACTCCTAGAGGAGAACATAGGCAAAACACTCTCTGACATACATCACAGCAGGATCCTCTCTGACCCACCTCCCAGAATATTGGAAATAAAAGCAAAAATAAACAAATGGGACCTAATTAAACTTAAAAGCTTCTGCACAACAAAGGAAACTATAAGCAAGGTGAAAAGACAGCCTTCAGAATGGAGAAAATAATAGCAAATGAAGCAACTGACAAACAACTAATCTCAAAAATATACAAGCAACTCCTACAGCTCAATTCCAGAAAAATAAATGACCCATCAAAAAATGGGCCAAAGAACTAAATAGAAATTTCTCCAAAGAAGACATACAGATGGCTAACAAACACATGAAAAGATGCTCAATATCACTCATTATCAGAGAAATGCAAATCAAAACCACTATGAGGTACCATTTCACGCCAGTCAGAATGGCTGCGATCCAAAAGTCTACAAGCAATAAATGCTGGAGAGGGTGTGGAGAAAAGGAAACCCTCTTACACTGTTGGTGGGAATGCAAACCAGTACAGCCACTATGGAGAACATTGTGCAGATTCTTTAAAAAACTGGAAATAGAACTGCCTTATGACCCAGCAATCCCACTGCTGGGAATACACATTGAGGAAACCAAAATTGAAAGAGACACGTGTACTCCAATGTTCATTGCAGCACTGTTTATAATAGCCAGGACATGGAAGCAACCTAGATGTCCATCAGCAGATGAATGGATAAGAAAGCTGTGGTACATATACACAATGGAGTATTACTCAGCCATTAAAAAGAATACATTTGAATCAGTTCTAATGAGGTGGATGAAACTGGAGCCTATTATACAGAGTGAAGTAAGCCAGAAAGAAAAACACCAATACAGTATACTAATGCATATATATGGAATCTAGAAAGATGGTAACAATAACCCTGTATATGAGACAGCAAAAGAGACACTGATGTATAGAACAGTCTTTTGGACTCTGTGGGAGAGGGAGAGGGTGGGACGATTTGGGAGAATGGCATTGAAACATGTATAATATCTTATATGAAACAAGTCGCCCATCCAGGTTCGATGCATGATACTGGATGCTTGGGGCTGGTGCACTGGGACAACCCAGAGGGATGGTATGGGGAAGGAGGAGGGTTCAGGATGGGGAACACATGTATACCTGTGGTGGTTTCATTTTGATATATTGCAAAACCAACACAATATTGTAAAGTTAAAAAATAAAATAAAATATTTAAATATAAAAAAAATTGCAGCTAGTGCTGACAAGGTAAATGTTAGAGATATTATATTTGCAACTAAAATAAGAAAAAAAAAAAAAGAAAAATAGTACTTATTCCTCTCCATGTTATTATTATTATTTTTCTGGTAATGGCAACAGTTAATGCTATTCTATGTATTTTAGATATATATCTAAAGAAGAAATTATGAAGAAAGTATGAAGAAATTATACTCCTGATTTCACACTAATATGTGTATATCTATTTAAGTAACTTTTAACTCACTATTTTTGACTTACATAAGTAACCTACTACTCAGACAAACTCAACCCCTAAACTTTAGAAAGCATACATTTTAAACTGTGATGCTGTGATCAGAGAAAACTGCATCTTAATTATAGAAGCACTTTCCTGGCATGTAAAATGTGAAGAGGCAATATCCTATCTTCTCTGTCCTTCAAGTTAAAGACATTTTCTGTGATCATAATTTAAAAGCAGCATACAAATTCATGATACTTGATTATTTAATTTGATTAGTTTTATATGATAGTATGCCTATTCTTTTGGATAGTAAAGCTATATAACTTCTTTTACTTTTTGCCTGAGGCAAAGTGCTAATATTTGATTTATCTTCTATACTTGTCTTTCCTTTAGCAATATGAACTTTTTCTCAGACAAGTGCAATGCTGTGTGTGACCCCACAGGGAAACTGCTTTCTTTTTAAGAAATGTGTACAAAGTACTTAATAAGTCATATCATTCCATGATTTACTGTATATTATATTTTCAGTGACTACAGTTAACTTCCTTGGTCTCTAGATGACAACATTTTAACAAAAACAAGACATTTTCAACAAAATGTCAGAACCAAAGTGATCAAAGTGCTGTGGGAGCAGTTTGGCAACAGTTTGAGCTTTGAATTTCCTATTCACTTTCCAAAACATTCACTTAAAAAGCATTTATTGAAGCTGAACTGCCTTTATCAGCCTGATCAGAGCTCCATAAAGAGCATGCATGATTCAATTGCCTTCCCAAGCCTTAAAAAAATATAACTTTGATATATACCTCACAAGTGCAGCACAATAGTTTTCATGCTCACGTTTGTTAAGATTTAGTGCAGCCATTAAAGAACAGAAGGGCTCTTTGGTGGCAATCCTCAGACATACCAAATATCCCAAAGCAAAACCTTCTACAAATCAGAGATTAAGGTACTGACAAAAATTTCCACTTGATTGCAGTTTTCCCCTTTAAACCTTATATCAGGAGTGACTATCTTTTCGATCAAGTCTCTCAGGGAGGTGAATAGATAGGTTTTTTCCTCTTGGAGGAAAATAGCAACTGAAAGATAAAAAGTGACATTTTATGTGCCTTGTCCAGGAGTCAGTCGATTTATTTAAAAAACGGTGTGTGAGCCTGACCTATACATGAAGTTTGTGGCATGTCTCTTGTCAAGTATTGATCACTTAAGACTTTACTGTTTGCCCACTGCAATGTAGCTAATAATCTCTTTTTATTTAGTTTGTGTCTTTGAATTCTTATCATGGCTTTAGTGATTTCTCTGGGACCTATTAGATCTTGCTTTTGCAAGATCTTGCTTTTGCTTGCTTTTTGCAAGCAAATGGCTATGGAAATTAAGCTTGCTGAAGCACTTTTCCTGGGCAAACACTCTTTGTTTTCCATCAGTTCATGTGTCAAGTGGTTTGCATGCAGATAGGGTCCATTTGGAAGCAGCGGGCACCATCAATCTTCATGACTTTGCTATACACACCATTTCACCTCAACCTGTTTCAATGGGAGATTGTAAAGGATGGCTGAGCAATCAAGCTATTCCCCTTGACTGACATCAGGTATTTCTATCTAACTCACCTTAACACTTTGCGGTCAATGCTGAGTGCAAAAAAAAAAAAAAAAAAAATTGGCTCTAGGTGATGTGGTCAAATGTCTTCCACATTTTGACATAATTGCCAATTCAGTTGGCTTTCAAAATTGTAGTTTTTAACTTATTTCCACTAATCAGAAGCAAAACTGATTTTTCTTTATTTGTATCCTCTACTCTCAGAGTTGGCCAAAATTTTGTGAATGATTAGAACAATTGCTTTATTTCCTGAATGACTTCACTGAGTTACCTGTCATGAATCCAAAAAATAAACCATACATGTGAGAAATATTACAATGTTTAACTTGATTGTATTCCAACATGATGGATAATAAATGAATTAAGCATCTTTCCTTTCAAGGCAGTGGTTGATATAATTGAGGAAATTATAATAATAATTAAAAAGTCTCATGGAAAATATTCTTGTGTATGTGTCTGAGCTTTGTCATGTCTGTTTTCCTATATTCCCATACACACATAAAAGGTAATGTGCTATTCTATCATATATTGAGTCTAATGAATTGATCAATTGTATTCAGGGTTGTACATTACTATTTAGTATATCTGTTATCCCAATTCATAGCTCAAAAAGTAACTCACAAAAGCTAAAATTATATTAGTTATATAATAGCCACAGTTTTTCATTTTTTAATTGAAATTATATTGGCATCAAAATGTATTTTGAAGGAATTCCTTTAGATAGCAGAGTGAGAAAGCAGTATGTATATATATATATATATATATATAAATTTGGAAATCACATCCAATAATCATTTATATTTTCTTACAAAGTTACAGTGTAAATAACAGGCCTGATAAACTTGAATGGAAATAATGAAGGAATAAGGTAAAATTTTAAATGCTGCACCTAGATTTATTCTAATGAGTAGTGAAAGAGAAAGATACAATTTTTCCCCAAATTAATACAGAATCCCTTAGTACTCTATAAATTCTTCCAATGTTTGGTTTATAAGTAAATATACGTTAAATATTCCATGAAACTCTCTACAGAACTCAACTTTTTTCTTAAATTAAGGTACAGTTGATATGTCATATTACATTAGTTTCAGGTGTACAACATAGTGATACAAAATTTTTATAGATCCCACACACACATACTGCATTTATAGTTATTATAAAATACTGTGTATATTCTCTCTTTACAAGTAAAAATATATTGAAGACTCCATGAAGAAATCTTACTCAATTTTGAACTAGTGACAAAGTTAGAATTGTGAAAAACTATATGCGAGTATGTGTATGTTTATGCAAATATACAATTCATGATTCTTATTTATTGAAAACAAGAGTTATGAACTAGAATCTTTTAAATAAAATATCTTAAATAATATATAATTTGCATAAAAAATAGTTTATGGTGTCAAAATTTAAATACTCTCAGAATATATATACCTATTTTTATAGTGTGCATTATATTTTAGTCTATTGTTTCTGAATAGTCAGCTTCTTAATCAAGTAATATAAATTAATAAATATTACTATGAGTAGTAAAATGCATAAATACAATTTTTTTGCAATTTTACTTATCCTTTGTATCTTCCCTTATTGATGACTGGACGTCTAAAACTATATCTGTTATTAATCCCTTTCTTCAAAGACTGGTTTTCCTCTTCATTTCACATTCTCAATTCTAACATGCAGTAGCAAAAAAAATAATAGTCATATCCTTAAGTAAATTCTGGACATATTTTATTCATCTAGAAATAGGCAGTAGGCTAAATCTGAAGATATAATTTATTTTCTGGAACTTTGTCAAAAGGTAAATAATTAAATAAAGTTCATTTTTGGGTGAGAATTAATTTTTGCTATGTTTAAAATACTTGCAGCTCTATCTGGCATATAGTAAGACTCTGATACTGAGAAAAATTGAGAACAAGAGGAGAAGGTGGTGACAGAGGATTAAATAGTTGGATAATATCATAGACTCAATGGACATGAGTATGAGCAAACTCCAGAAGATAGCAAAGGACTGAAAAGCCTGGTGTGCTGCAGTCAATGGGTTAGCAAAGAGTTGGACACAACACAGTCACTTAGAAAAAACAACAAATGCTCAATAAATAAAAGTTATGACCATGACTATTATGATTATTCTAGAAATAACACACAAAAAAGATGTCCTTTTCATTATAGGGGACTGAAATGCAAAACTAGGAAGTCAAGAAACATCTGGAGTAACAGGCAAATTTGGCCTTGGAGTACAGAATGAAGCAGGCCAAAGGTTAATAGAATTTTGCCAAGAGAATGCACTGGTCATAGCAAACACCCTTTTCCAACAACACAAGAGAAGACTCTACACATGCACATCACCAGATGGTAAGCACTGAAATCAGATTGATTATAATCTTTGCAGCCAAAGATGGAGAAGCTCTCTACAGTCAGCAAAAGCAAGACCAGGAGCTGACTGTGGCTCAGATCATGAACTCCTTATTGTCAAATTCAGATTTCAGTTGAAGAAAGTAGGGAAAACCACTAGACCATTGATTTCAGTTCAGTTCAGTCTCTCAGTAGTGCCCGACTCTTTGCGACCCCATGAATCGCAACACGCCAGGCCTCCCTGTCCATCACCAACTCCCGGAGTTCACCGAGACTCATGTCCATCGAGTCAGTGATGCCATCCAGCCATCTCATCCTTTGTCATCCCCTTCTCCTCCTGCCCCCAATCCCTCCCAGCATCAGAGTCTTTTCCAATGAGTCAACTCTTCACATGAAACTTCCAAAGTACTGGAGTTTCAGCTTTAGCATCATTCCTACCATTCAGTGCGACCTCAATCAAATCCCTATGGTTAACCAGTGGAAGTGAGAAATAGATTTAAGGGACTAGATCTGATAGAGTGCCTGATGAATTCTGGACAGAGGCCCTTGACATTGTACAGGAGACATGGATCAAGACCATTCCCAAGAAAAAGAAATGCAAAAAAAAAAAAAAAAAAGGATGATGGTTCTCTGAAGAACCCTTAAAAATAGTTATAAAAAGGAGAGAAGCAAAAAGCAAATAAGAGAGATAAACCTATTTGAATGCAGAGTTCCAACGAATAGCAAGAAGAGATAAGAAAGCCTTCCTCAGTGATCAGTGCAAAGAAATAGAGGAGAACAATAGAATGGGAAAGACTAGAGATCTCTTCAAGAAAATTAGAGATACCAAGGGAACATTTCATGCAAAGATGGGCTTGATAAAGGACAGAAATGGTATGGACCTAACAGAAGCAGAAGATATTAAGAAGAGGTGGCAAGAACACACAGAAGAACTGTACAAAAAAGATCTTCACAACTCAGATAATTATGATGGTGTGATAACTCACCTAGAGCCAGACGTCTTGGAATGTGAAGTCAAGTGGGCCTTAGGAAGCATCACTATGAACAAAGCTAGTGGAGGTGATGGAATTCCAGTTGAGCTATTCCAAATCATAAAAGATGATGCTGTGAAAGTGCTACACTCAATATGCCAGCAAATTTGAAAAAATTAGCATGGCCACAGGACTGGAAAAGGTCAGTTTTCATTCCAATCCCAAAGAAAGGCAATGCCAAAGAATTCTCAAACTACTGCACAATTGCACTCATCTCACATGCTAGTAAAGTAATGCTCAAAATTCTCCAAGCCAGGCTTCAACAATACGTAAACCGTGAACTTCCAGATGTTTAAGCTGGTTTTAGAAAAGGCAGAGGAACTGGAGATCAAATTGCCAACATCCGCTGGATCAAGGAAAAAGCAAGAGAGTTCCAGAAAGACATCTATTCCTGCTTTATTGACTATGCCAAAGCCTTTGACTGTGTGGATCACAATAAACTGTGGAAAATTCTGAAAGAGATGGGAATACCTGACCACCTGCCTGCCTCTTCAGAAATTTGTATACAGGTCAAGAACCAACAGTTAGAACTGGACATGAAACAACAGACTGGTTCCAAATTGGGAAAGGAGTACATCAAAGCTGCATATTGTCACCCTGCTTATTTAACTTATATGCAGAGTACATCATGAGAAACACTGGGCTGGATGAAGCACATGCTGGAGTCAAGATTGCCATGAGAAATATCAATTACCTCAGAAATGCAGTTGACATCACCCTTATGGCAAAAAGTGATGAAGAAATAAAGTGTCTCTTGATTAAAGTGAAAGAGGAGAGTGAAAAAGTTGGCTTAAAGCTCAACACTCAGAAAACAGAGGTCATGGCATCTGGTCCCATCACTTCATGGTAAATAGATGGAGAAACAGTGGAAACAGTGGAAGACTTTATTTTGGCGGCCTCCAAAATCACTGCAGATTATGGCTGCAGCCATGAATTTAAAAGACGCTTGCTTCTTGGAAGAAAAGCTATGACCAACCTAGACAGCATATTAAAAAGCAAAGACATAAAAAAATAAAATAAAAATAATAAAAATAAAAAGCAAAGACATTACTTTGCCAACAAAGTTCCGTCTAATTAAGGCTATGGTTTTTCCAGTAGTCATGTATGGGTGTGAGAGTTGGACTATAATGAAAGCTGATCGCTGAAGAATTGATGCTTTTGAACTGTTGTGTTGGAGAAGACTCTTAAGAGTCCCTTGGACAGCAAGGAGATCCAACCAGTCCATCCTAAAGGAAATCAGTCCTGAATATTCATTGTAAGGATTGATGTTTAAGCTGAAACTACAATACTTTGGCCACCGGATGTGAAGAGCTGACTCATTTAAAAAGACCCTGATGCTGGGAAAGATTGAAGTGGGTGGAGAAGGAGATGACAGAGGATGAGATGGTTGGATGGTGTCACTAACGTAATGGAGTAAGCTCCGGGAGTTGGTGATGGACAGGGAAGCCTGGCGTGATGTATTCCATGAGGTCACAAAGACCTGGACACCACTGAGCAACAGAACTGATTCTGATGATTATTATCATTTTAAAACACGAGAGTCAAAATCTTGATTTTAACCTGCAAATACTTCCCTCATAGGCAGTATGCAAGGATTTTCTCAAAGCAGAAAATCTTAGGACCAGATATAGTTTTTAATCCAGAATAGTTGAGTTCCAAAGAATAAATTTTCTAACATAGCTGGTTTGCTTTGTTGAGGTCATAGCCTTGGTTAGGAAATAATGGGACATGACACATGGGGTGGGCTATCTGGATTAATTCCTTGGAAAATTTTGTATAAACAGGTTCCTCTGAACTTAGATGTGCTACAGGAATGAACTATTCAAACATACTATATACTAGCACAAGCTTCTTGTCTGAGATGTTGCAGGGTTCTCTCCACTGTAAGATAGCATAATCCACTGACCAGTCAATATTTGCCCCCATTTCCTTTTAGGCCTGTAACTAGAGTTAAATTACAACACTTCCTTTTGAAGACATGCTGGGCATTATCAGAAAAGGGAGAAAAAATTTCCTGTAATCCAAGAAATCTGTGAGACTGAGCTACTGTGTACCACTAAAATAAAAGACAGTGTGTGAGGTATTGAATTTTGTGGCTTCTTGATCACAGGAGACTTAATTAAGGAGCACTGAACTGGAACACAGGATGTAACAACTTGGAAAGGGCCACAAGACACATTTGGTGCTAGAATAACTTAGCAATGTGTAAAAAGTAGTGGCTTACTCTACATGCTATTGAAATGTCAGAGTTGATATTACATAAAGCTAAATATTAAAATACCTGGAAACTGGGCTTGCTAGAGTGGTTACTTTATGTAAAGGCCTAAAATTCTAAGATAATTAGAAGGGAAAATCCACATAACATACAACTTTTCATGTCCATTAGAAATATGTTAGTGATACAGGTCTCAGCTGGTTTTCCCTGGTAGCTCAGGTGGTATAGAATCTACCTGCAATGTGGGAGACCCAGGTTCAATCTCTGGGTTGGGAAGATCCCCTGGAGAAGGAAATGACAACCCACTCCAGTATTATTACCTGGAAAATCCCATGAACAGAGGTGCCTTGTGGGCTACAGTCCATGGGGTCATAAACAGTCCGACTGAGTGACTAACACACAGAGGTCTCAGCACCACCAAAAGTTTGATGATGGCTCTCTGTGTACATCATTCCTGACCACCTAAGATGCTTTTATGGAGATAGACTTACTGATAGCAATCAGGATGATATGACTCTGAAACAATGGTACTTCTGTGTTAAGTCAAATGGATGTAAGTATTGTGGTATGTGGCAGTCAAAGTGGCAATTATGGGAGTCTGACTTTAAATTAGTATTAAAAAATAGCGCCCATAATTATAGAACATGACACACTGGGGGAAAATGATTGGGTATCCAACAAGTATCTTTTCATACTGTTCATGGGTCTCTCAAGGCAAGAATACTGAAGTGGTTTGCCATTCCCTTCTCTGGTGCACCACGTTTTGTCAGAACTCTCCACTATTAACCATCTTTCTTGGGTGACCCTACACAGCATGGCTCATAGTTTCATTGAGATAGACAAGGCTGTGAGCTGTGGTCCTTGTGATCAGTTTGGTTAGTTTTCTGTGATTGTGGGTTTCCTTCTGTCTGCCCTCTGATGGATAAGGATAAGAGGCTTATGGAAGATGCTTGATGGGAGAGACTGACTGTGGGTCTTGTTCTGATGGGCGGGGCCAAGCCCAGTAATTCTTTAATCTAATTTTCTCTTGATGGGTGGAGCTGTGTTCCCTCCCTGTTTTTTTTCCCTGAGGCCAAACTATGGTAGGGGTAATGAAGGTAATGGAGACCTCCTTCAAAAAAGTCTTGTTTCCCCAGTCTTGTGGAAGCTCTGTTGTCAAATTCCCTGGAGGTTCTCAGTCCCTTTGCCAGATCCCCAGGTTGGGAAATCTGTTGTGGTTCCTAGAACTTTCTTAACATTGGAATAATTTCTTTGGTATAATTGTTCTGCAGTTTCTGGGTCGTCTGCTCGGTGGCTTTATGGTGGGGCTAATGGTAACCTCTTCCAAGAGGGCTTAAGCCACACTGCGTGACACAGGTCTGCTGCAGCCAGAACCCCTGTCTCTGTGGTAGGTCACTGTTGACCCCTGCCTTGCAGGAGACACTCAAACACTCAAAATTAGTTATGGCTCAGTATCTGTGGAGTCTCTGGGTCCTGATGCACACCAACTTAGACAGCATATTAAAAACCAGAGACACTACTTTGCCAACAAAGGTCTGTTTATAGTCAAAGCTATGCCTTATCCAGGAAATGGAAACCCACGCCAGTATTCTTGTCTGGAAAATCCCATGGATGGAGGAGCCTGGTGGGCTACAGTCCATGGGGTTGCAAAGAATCGGACACAACTGAGCGACTTTCACTTTTCATGATTTTTCCAGTAGTCATGTACGGATGTGAGAGTCGGATTATAAAGAAAGCAGAGTGTCAAAAAATTGTGCTGGAGAAGACTCTTGAGAGTCCCTTGCACTGCGAGGAGATCCAACCAGTCAATCCTAAATGAAATCAGCCTTGAATATTCATTGGAAGTACTGATGCAGAAGCTGAAGTTCCAATACTTTGGTCACCTGATGCGAAGAACTGACTCACTGGAAAAGATCCTGATGCTGGGAAAGATTGAGGACAGGAGGAGAAGGGGACGATAGAGGATGAGATGGTTGGATGGCATCACTGACTTGATGGACATGAATTTGAGCAAGCTCTGGGAATTGGTGATGGACAGGAAACCTTGGCATGCTGAAGACCATGGGGTCGCAAAGAGTCTGACATGACTGAGGAACTTACCTGACAACAAGTATCTTACTCATTTTTTAACATTCAATGGAAAAAAAAAAAAGTGGGTAACCCAGAGGCTAAGTGACATGACCCTAAAAAAAAAGCATCTCTTTCCAGGTTCTTGGGACTTGAGACTGTTTTTAGACTTTGATTCTTTAAGAGTTTGAATCTCAGGAAGGATCCTACAATACTAATGTAAGTGTACAAATCAGACAGTTATGTGCTGGAGTTAGGGAAAGTTTCAAATACTTTGAAAACTCCTGGACACAGGGTCAAATTCCTTTGATATCTAAGGATATGGAGAATCATAATGGCACGCTTTTTCAACTGGACACATGTTACTGAACCAGACTCAGGCCACTCACCTGACACAAAGCAAAGCCAAAGTAGTGGCACCAGGTTGTTGTGAGAAAAAAAAAGAAAAATACAATGTCAAGCAAGGGAATGAAAGACAAACCTCATAACCATTCAAACTTTGTCTCTGAGTTGGATTTTTTTTTTTTTTTTTTTGAAAGTGGGAAGAATAAAGAAGCATTGTTTGTTCCTTCCTCTTATGACTTTTATGTGATATTTTTAAACCATAATTTTGGGAGTTAGAAAGTCTCTGGTTTACAGTTCTCTGGCTAGGTGGTCTATGGCTTTAAGGTCTCTTAGCTCCTCCTGGTTTGGAGAAAACACCCTGAGTTTTTCTGATAATGGTGATATCTATAATACCAATTTTAGTATATTAATAAAGTTATCAAAATACTAATTTTAGTCATCTGACACTGGTTGATTTGTGTTTAGTTAGCACTGAATTGAGATCAGAGAGTACAAAAAAGGGAATAAATTTTGTATTAAGTGATTAATTATAAATTCAGTGAAGGAAAGTGGGTTTTAAGGGGTCTTAGTTTCAATATGGTGAAAGTGAAACAAAGTGTTAGTCACTCAGTCATATCTGACTCTTTGCAACCCCATGGACTGTAGCCCACCAGGTTCATCTGTCCATGGAATTCTCCAAGCAAGAATACTAAACTATGTACCCATTCTCTTCTCCAGGAGATCTTCCTGACCCAGAGATCAAACCCAGGTCTCTTGCATTGCAGGCAGATTCTTCACCTTCTGAGCCACCAGGGAATCCCTTCAATATGGAGTGCATGTAACAAATGGCATTGTGTCCAAGGTCTAATGCCTATAGTCTACATTAGTTCTGTAATCCATTCCATAGTCATTGTGTAGTTAGAATAGACATAATTTGTTGTTGGCACAAGGTTCTTGGCCTGTGGGATTAGAGTTATCATCATGGCAAAGGTAAAGTGGAAACCTCTATAATTTATTCCCCCAGCCCTATCCAGGATAGTAAATTTAAGAAGCACATAAATAAACAAATAAAATATTATCTTTCCCTGAGATTATAGAATATATAGTCATTTTTAAGAATATCAAATTACAGTTTGGTCATATCTTATTTCATTCTCCAGACAGATCTGAGAGAATAAAACTAGATTGCCACAACCATAACCACAGGGGCGGCAGCCGGGAGGAGCAACCCCACGTCCAAGGAGCCGTGGCTGTGCGGGTGCAGGAGGGCCTAGAGGAGCTATTCCACATTGAAGGTCAGGAAGGGCGGCAGTGAGGAGATACCCCTCATCCAAAGTAAGGAGCAATGGCTGTGCTTTGCTGGAGCAGCCGTGAAGAGATACCCCTGCCCAAGGTAAGAGAAACCCAAGTAAGATGGTAGGTGTTGCAAGAGGGCATCAGAGGGCAGACACACTGAAACCATACTCACAGAAAACTAGTCAATCTAATCACACTAGGACCACAGCCTTGTCTAACTCAATGAAACTAGGCCATGCCCATGGGGCACCCCAGGATGGGCAGGTCATGGTGGAGAGATCTGAAATGTGGTCCACTGGAGAAGGGAATGGCAAACCACTTCAGTATTCTTGCCTTGAGAACCCCATGAACAGTATGAAAAGGCAAAATAATAGGATACTGAAAGAGAAACTCCCCAGGTCAGCAGGTGCCCAATATGCTACTGGAGATCAGTGGACAAATAACTCCAGAAACAATGAAGGGATGGAGCCAAAGAAAAAAGAATACCCAGCTGTGGATGTGACTGGGGATAGAAGCAAGGTCCGATGCTGTAAAGAGAAATATTGCATAGGAACCTGGAATGTCAGGTCCATGAATCAAGGCAAATTGGAAGTGGTCAAACAAGAGATGGCAAGAGTGAATGTCGACATTCTAGGAATCAGCAAACTGAAATGGACTGGAATGGGTGAATTTAACTCAGATGACAATTATATCTACTACTGTGGGCAGGAATCCCTCAGAAGAAATGGAGTAGCCGTCGTGGTCAACAAAATAATCTGAAATGCAGTACTTGGATGCAATCTAAAAAACCACAGAATGAACTCTGTTTGTTTGCAAGGCAAACCATTCAATATCACAGCAATCCAAGTCTATGCCCCAACCAGTAACACTGAAGAAGCCAAAGTTGAACGGTTCTATGAAGACCTACAAGACCTTTTAGAACTAACACCCAAAAAAGATGTCCTTTTCATTATAGAGGACTGGAATGCAAAAGTAGGAAGTCAGGAAACACCTGGAGTAACAGGCAAATTTGGCCTTGGAATACGAAATGAAGCAGGGCAAAGACTGATAGAGTTTTGCCAAGAAAATGCACTGGTCATAACAAACACCCACTTCCAACAACACAAGAGAAGACTTTACACATGGACATCACCAGATGGTCAACACCGAAATCAGGTTGATTATATTCTTTGCAGCCAAAGATGGAGAAGCTCTATACAGTCAACAAAAAAAGACCAGGAGCTGACTGTGGCTCAGACCATGAACTCTTTATTGCCAAATTCAGACTTAAATTGAAGAAAGTAGGGAAAACCACTAGACAATTCAGGTATGACCTAAATCAAATCCCTTATGATTATACAGTGGAAGTGAAAAATAAACTTAAGGGCCTAGATCTGATAGATAGAGTGCCTGAGGAACTATGGAATGAGGTTTGTGACATTGTACAGGAAACAGGGATCAAGACCATCCCCATGGAAAAGAAATGCAAAAAAGCAAAATGGCTGTCTGGGGAGGCCTTACAAATAGCTGTGAAAAGAAGAGAAGCAAAAAGCAAAGGAGAAAAGGAAAGATATAAACATCTGAATGCAGAGTTCCAAAGAATAGCAAGAAGAGATAAGAAAGCCTTCTTCAGCAATCAGTGCAAAGAAATAGAGGAAAACAACAGAACGGGAAAGACTAAATATCTTTTCAAGAAAATGAGAGATACCAAAGGAACATTTCATGCCAAGATGGGCTCGATAAAGGACAGAAATGGTATGGACCTAACAGAAGCAGAAGATATTAAGAAGAGATGGCAAGAATGCACAGAAGAACTCTACAAAGAAAGAGCTTCACGACCCAGATAATCATGATGGTGTGATCACTGACCTAGAGCCAGACATCCTGGAATGTGAAGTCAAGTGGGCCTTAGAAAGCATCACTATGAACAAAGTTAGTGGAGGTGACAGAATTCCACTTGAGCAATTCCAAATCCTGAAAGATGATGCTGTGAACGTGCTGCACTCAATATGCCAGCAAATTTAGAAAACTCAGCAGTGGCCACAGGACTGGAAAAGGTCAGTTTTCATTCCAATCTCAAAGAAAGGCAATGCCAAAATGCTCAAACTACCACACAATTGCACTCATCTCACACGCTAGTAAAATAATACTCAAAATTCTCCAAGCCAGGCTTCAGCAATACGTGACCCGTGAACTTCCTGATGTTCAAGCTGGTTTCAGAAAAGGCAGAGGAATCAGAGATCAAATTGCCAATATCTGCTGGACCATGGAAAAAGCAAGAGAGTTCCAGAAAAACATCTCTTTCTGCTTTATTGACTATGCCAAAGCCTTTGACTGTGTGGATCCCAGTAAACTGTGGAGAATTCTGAAAGAGATGGGAATACCAGACCACCTGATCTGCCTCTTGAGAAATCTGTATGCAGGTCAGGAAGCAACAGTTAGAACTGCACATGGAACAACAGACTGGTTCCAAATAGGAAAAGGAGTAAGTCAAGGCTGTATATTGTCACCCTGTTTATTTAACCCATATGCAGAGTACATCATATGAAACGCTGGGCTGGAAGAAGCACTAGCTGGAATCAAGATTGCCGGCAGAAATATCAATAACCTCAGATATGCAGATGACACCACCCTTATGGCAGAAAGTGAAGAGGAACTAAAAAGCCTCTTGATGAAAGAAAAAGAGGAGAGTGAGAAGGTTGGCTTAAAGCTCAACATTCAGAAAACGAAGATAATGGCATCTGGTCCCATCATTTCATGGGAAATGGATGGGGAAACAGTGTCAGAGTTAATTTTGGGGGGCTCCAAAATCACTGCAGATGGTGACTGCAGCCATGAAATGAAAAGACGCTGACTCCTTGGAAGGAAAGTTATGACCAACCTAGATAGCATATTGAAAAGCAGAGACATTACTTTGCCAACAAAGGTTTGTCTAGTCAAGGCTATCGTTTTTCCTGTGGTCATGTATGGATGTGAGAGTTGGACTGTGATGAAGGCTGAGCGTGAAAGAATTGATGCTTTTGAACTGTGGTGTTGAAGAAGACTCTTGAGAGTCCCCTGGCCTGCAAAGAGATCCAACCAGTCCATTTGGAAGGAGATCAACCCTGGAATTTCTTTGGAAGGAATGATGCTAAAGCTGAAACTCCAGTACTTTGGCCACCTCATGCGAAGGGTTGACTCATTGGAAAAGACTCTGATGCTGGGAGGAATTGGGGGCAGGAGGAGACAGAGGATGAGATGGTTGGATGGTGTCACAGACTCGATGGACATGAGTCTGAGTGACCTCCGGGAGTTGGTGATGGACAGGGATGCCTGGTGTGCTGCAATTCATGGGGTCGCAAAGAGTCAGACACGACTGAGCGACTGGTCTGATCTGATCTGATCTGATCTCAAATTGCAGGCACTATATGGTGCCTTTGCTAGTGAAGTTAGCATAGCTTTTGTTGAATATGTTTTCTTTGTTTATCTCCCTTTATAGAAAAAAATGATCAGAAATATTTTATGTTCATACGGAATAGACAACAATATATATTATATAAGAATAAGAGTATGCTGACTATTTCACTCTCTATATTAGTCAAATCCAAAGGCATCTGAACTGCCTAATCATCCTGTAGAATATCACATTGACCCTCTCTATGTACAAGTCAAAGTTTGTGGGAGATAAATCATATGCAGATTCACTGAAAATACTAGTAATTTTTTTTTTTTTTTTTTTAGTAAATCAGCAGTCAGAGTCATGTTGACACATCCCTTAAAAAAAAAAAAAAAAAAAATCAGCATATTTTGTACTTCTCACCATGAAGAGGAAGCACATGCCTGATAGTCTTTTCTTTAGGTTCTGGAGGTGGCACATCCACACCCAGGAATACTGCTCCAAATAATATTTTGGGCCATAAAAAAAGCTACTGACATTGTGTGACATCCAGAGAAAGAAAGAAGTCTGCATCAGGCCTGTGCATGTATTCTCAGTTGTTCGTTCGTGTCTGACTCTTTGTTATACCATGGACTGTAGCCTGCCAGGCTTCTCTGTCCATGGAATTCTCCAGACAAGGATACTGGAGTGGTTTGTCATTTCCTCCTCCAGGGAATCTTCTTGATCCAGGGATTGAATCTGCATCTCCTGCACCTCCTGCATTGGTTGGTGGATTCTTTACAATTGAGCCACCTGGGAAGCTTTGCACAGGGCCAGGAAACAGTAAAAGCCACACTAATGCCTAACTGCTAAACTCTAATAGTAATTGTCATGTTCAAAATATAAATAACAGGAAAATATTCTGTGTAGTTTATGAACAACTCTGATGGAAAAACCAAATGTGGGCGCCTGTCAGCAAGTAGTATTAATCTGTCAGCTCCTTCATAGATGCCTCAGCTTCAGAGAGCTACTTCTCCTAAGGCTCACTCTTAGCTCCTCCCCAAAGGGCACACAATCCATATCAAGTAATGAATTGATACAAGGGTATAATCCAGGACAATTTAGGATTTTTCAAGGCTGCCATTAGGCTTCCATTGTAAGACAACTTTGCCTCAGATTTGGTTTCCTGGTGAATTCCACCCAGAATAATTCTGTGGATTTTTTTTTCCCCCCTAAATTCTTAAGATAGCTGATTACTTTAATACTAAGACAAATTAACAGAAAACCCATGATTAATTTACAGCAAACTCAATTTTGTTAATTACAAATAAACCAAATTTTTCATGCATCAGACTTTGTTTTATTAATATTTAAGATATTTGCATCAAGATTCCTTTGCAAAATTGGCCTGTTGTCTTACAAAAATTATCTTTGTTACATTTGAGATCTAAGTATTTTTAAACTTATAAAGTGAGCTGTAAGAGTACTCTCTTTTCCTATTCTTGGGAAGAGTGTGATATTTCATTATTATACATTTTATATTATTAATAAAAATATTGATAAATTATTTTTACTTAATTATTGCTTTTTATGTTTGGCATAATTCATTGAAAACTCATCCTGATCTAGAATATTACTTAGAGTATTTTTAGTATTATTTGTATATTACTTCTGCTACCCATTTTGTATTTAATTTTGCAAGAAATAATTATTTCTAGAAATTTGTTCATTGCCACTTAATAGTTCAAATGTAACTACATGCAGTTCTTTTGTAATTATTATTATATTTCAGTGTCTATGGTATCTATAACTCTTTTTATGACTGATGTTCAGCTGCTCTTTTTATTTTCTTAACTTTCTTTTTTGTCTTTCAAATTACAAAAATATGATAACACAGTTATAGGAGACTTGGAAAATACAGAACAAACTTACATATAGTTTCATTACATATTACAATTGTTCATGCTAAGTAGATAAATTAAGAATTTTGGTTGGACTTTTAATATCAAACTCTCAGAAATTAATAGAATGAATGTACAGAAAAGTAGAACACAGTAGATCTGAAAAGCATTATGAACAAATTTGACATGACTAAGATTTATATAATTTTGACACAACAATAGGATACGCAATTCTTTTCAAGTTCCCACAGACTAAAAACTAAGAGACTCTGGCATGTATCCAGAGATATAAGACCAGGTGGAGAGGTGGGTGGTCCTAAGACGATGGAGGAATAGGATGGGGAAACCACTTTCTCCTCCACAAATTCATCAAAGGGACATTTGAATGCCGAGTAAATTCCACAAAACAACTTCTGAATGCTGACAGAGAACATCAGGCACCCAGAAAGGCAGCCCATTGTCTTTGAAGAGAAGTAGGACAAAATATTTTTAAAAAGATAACAAGAGAGGCAAAAGAGGTAGGGATGGAGATCCATCCAAGGGAAGGAGTCTTAAAAAAGAGAGACGTTTCCAAACACCAGGAAACACTCTCTCTATCAGGTCTGTGGCTAGCCTTGGAATCTCAGAGCACAAAATAACCAGGAGAAAAACATAAATAAATAATTAAAACCCACTGATTACATGCCTAACTGCAACTTCCAGCAGAGCAGCAGCCCAGATGTTCGCATCCCCTACTAGCAAGCAGGGGATTGACAGGGAGGCGCGGGCTGCATTGCTTTGGGTAAGGACTGGGCCTGAATGCCCTGAGGGTGATCTGAGGGAACTAGCTTGAGATAGCAACCCAGACGGTGGGATAGCTATCCTGTGAAAAGCCCTAACCTAAGACACCACCAGGCCCACTCACAGAACAAAAGACTGAGCAGAGCTAGCCAGCTGTGGACTGGCCCATCCCCTGCCAGAGAGAGGAAGGCTAGGGCAGCCAGAGCCAGAAGGGGGCAATCACTGCCCCAGAGAGGCATCCTGTACCAAACTGCAAGCAGACTTCATTGTTAACCAAGACTTCTTGGGATTCTGTTCAGTTGATATTTGCTGGGAGGCTCACAGCCAGAGATCAGCTCCCCAGAAGAGACACACGGCACACCTGAGAAGGCATGCCCATTGTACACCCAGAAAACTGAGTGGCTGGGACAGGGGAGGTGATAAGCTGCAGCCTTCAACTGGGGCGACTGTGCTCGCCAAGCACCTGGTCACCTGAGATGCTCAGATCTGGGACAGGCACAAAACACAGGCCCAACCAGGTCTGCACCTTTATGGAGTACGAGAGAAACTGAACCCTAAAAGCTTAGACGTGGGGAGTGAATTAAACCCAGGACCTGCATCAGACAGTTCCCAGCAGAGCAACCTAGAGACTGAGCAGTGTAGACTGGAAAAGCTCACACGCTGTGAGCGAAGGCAAACCCAATGTGGCTGAATCACTGTGAGTACATGCCAGTGATATTTGTTTGCAGTGTTCCTCCCTTCCCACAGCACGCCTGAACAAGTGAGCCTAAAAAAAGTGACCACCACCGCTATCCTTATGTCAGGGCAGAAATCAGACACTGAGTTCAGTTCAGTTCACTTGCTCTGTTGTGTCTGACTCTTTGCGACCCCATGAATCACAATACGCCAGGCATCTCTGTCCATCAACAATTCCCGGACTTCACTCACACTCACATGCATTGAGTCCGTGATGCCATCCAACCATCTCATCCTCTGTCGTCCCCTTCTCCTCCTGCCCCCAATTCCTCCCAGCATCAGTCTTTTCCAAGAGTCAACTCTTCGCATGAGGTGGCCAAAGTACTGGAGTTTCAGCCTTAGCATCATTCCTTCCAAAGAAATCCCAGGGTCGATCTCCTTCAGAATGGACTGGTTGGATCTCCTTGCATGCCAAGGGACTCTCAAGAGTCTTCTCCAACACCACAGTTCAAAAGCATCAATTCTTCAGTGCTCAGTCTTCTTCACAGTCAACTCTCACATGACCACAGGAAAAACCATAGCCTTGACTAGACGGACCTTTGTTGGCAAAGTAATGTCTCTGCTTTTGAATATGCTATCTAGGTTGGTCATAATTTTCCTTCCAAGGAGTAAGAGTCTTTTAATTTCATGGCTGCAGTCACCATCTGCAGTGATTTTGGAACCCCAAAAAATCAAGTCTGACATTGTTTCCATTGTTTCCCCATCTATTTCCCATGAAGTGATGGGACCGGATGCCATGATCTTCATTTTCTGAATGTTGAGCTTTAAGCCAACCTTCTCCCTCTCCTCTTTTTCTTTCATCAAGAGGCTTTTTAGTTCCTCTTCACTTTCTGCCATAAGGGTGGTGTCATCTGCATATCTGAGGTTATTGATATTTCCTCTGGCAATCCTGATTCCAGCTTGTGTTTCTTCCAGTCCAGCGTTTCTCATGATGTACTCTGCATGTAAGTTAAATAAGCAGGGTGACAATATACAGCCTTGACGTACTCCTTTTCCTATTTGGAACCAGTCTGTTGTTCCATGTGCAGCTCTAACTATTGCTTCCTGACCTGCATACAGATTTCTCAAGAGGCAGATCAGGTGGTCTGGTATTCCCATCTCTTTCAGAATTTTCCATGGTTTATTTTGATCCACACAGTCAAAGGCTTTGGCATAGTCAATAAAGCAGAAATAGATGTTTTTCTGGAACTCTCTTGCTTTTTCCATGATCCAGCAGATATTGGCAATTTGATCTCTGGTTCCTCTGCCTTTTCTAAAACCAGCTTGAACATCAGGAAGTTCATGGTTCACATATTGCTGAGAGACCAGCAAACAGAAGAAGCTAAAATAAACAGAGGGAACAGCTTTGGAAGTGACAGGTGCAATAGATTAAAACCCTGTACTTAACACCGACTACATGGGAAGGGGACTACAGACCTTGAGAAGTACAAGCCGGACCAAGGAACTATCTGAAAATGAACTGACACCACACTGTCCACAACAGCTCTAGAGAAAGTCCTAGATATATTTTTACTATTATCATTTTTTTTAATTTAATGTTTTTTATTTTTAAGCCCCCTATTACTCCTTTTAATTCTTTTTTATATCCTATTACCTTACCAAAAAAGACCCTATTTTTAAAAACAAACTATATATATATATATATATAATAATTTTTGTGACTTTGTGGTTTTTTTTTAATATTGCATTTTTGAGAATCTAACCTCTACTCTAATTTTTTTTTTTTTTTTTTACATCTTTGCTTTTTGGTATTTGCTATCAACTTTGTACCTTTAAAAGCCCAATCTTCAGTACCCATTTTTACTTGGAGCATGTTCACTGGCCTGATTGCTCTCTCCCCCTTTTTTACTCTCCCTTTTCTCCACCAGGTTGCCTCTAGCTCCCCCTCCCCCTTTTTTTCTCTTCCCAACTCTGTGAATCTCTTTGTGTGTTCTGGGCTATGGAGAACATTTAGGGAACTGATTACTGGCTGGATCTGTCTCTCTCCCTTTGATTCCCCCTTTTATCCTCTTGGCCACCTCTGTCTCTTTCCTCCCTCTTCTCTTCTCTGTGTAACTCCATGAACATCTCTGAGGGATCCAGGCTGTGGAGAACATACAGGGATGTGATTATTTGGCTAGCTTGCTTTCTCCCCTTTTGATTCCCCCTCTTCTCCTCCTGGTCACCTCTATCTCTCTCCTCCATCTTCTCTTCTCCATGTAACTCTGTGTACCTCTCTAGGTGTCCCTCACTGTGGAAAAACTTTTCATCATTAACTTAGATGTTTTATCATCAGTGCTGTATAGACGGAGAAGTCTTGAGGCTACTGTAAGTATAAGACTGAAAACCGGAGGCAGGAGGCTTAAGTCCAAATCCTGAGAACACCAGAGAACTTCTGACTCCAGGGAACATTAATTTATAGGAGCTCATCAAATGCCTCCAACCCACAGTGAAACCAAGCACCATGCAAGGGCCAACAAATTCCAGAGCAAGACATACCACGCAAATTCTCCAGCAACACAGGAACATAGCCCTGAGCTTCAATATACAGGCTGGCCAAAGCCACACCAAACCCACTGACATCTCAAAATTCACTACTGAACACTTCATTGCTCTCCAGAGAGAAGAAATCCAGCTGCACCCACCGGAACACGGACACAAGCTTCCCTAAGCAGGAAACCTTGACAAGCCACCCATCCAACACCAACCACAGCGAGGATATTCCTCCACAATAAAGAGGAACCACAAACTTCCAGAATACAGAAAGGCCACCCCAAACACAGCAATATAAACAAGAGGAAAAGGTAGAGAAATACCCAGCAGGTAAAGGAACAGGATAAATGCCCACCAAACCAAAGAAATAAGAAGAGATAGGTAATCTATCTGATAAAGAATTCTAAATAATGATAGTGAAAATTATCCAAAATCTTGGAAGCAAATTGCAGTTACAGCAAATAGCATGGAGACAAGGATCGAGAAGATGCAAGAAAGGTTTAACAAGGATCTAGCATCAAGGAATAAAAAGATTCAATACATAATGAATAATGCGTTAATGAGATAAAAAACACTCTGGAGGGAACCAAGAATAGAATAACTGAGGCAGAAGAAAGGGTAAGTTAGGTAGAAGATGAGCTCAGTTCAGTTCAATCACTCAGTCCTGTCCAACTCTTTGCAACCTGAAGAATGGCAGCACGCCAGGCCTCCCTGAGCATTACCAACTCCTGATTACCTTGGTCGTGAAGTTCATTTTTGTACACTTCTTCTGTGTATTCTTGCCACCTCTTCTTAATATCTTCTGCTTCTGTTAGGTCCTACCATTGCTGTCCTTTATCGAGCCCATCTTTGCATGAAATATTCCCTTGGTATCTCTAATTTTCTTGAAGAGATCTCTAGTCTTTCCCATTCTGTTGTTTTCCTCTATTTCTTTGCATTGATTGCTGAAGAAGGCTTTCTTATCTCTTCTTGCTATTCTTTGGAACTCTGCATTCAGATGTTTATATCTTTCCTTTTCTCCTTTGCTTTTTGCTTCTCTTCTTTTCACGGCTATTTGTAAGGCACCCCCAGACAGCCATTTTGCTTTTTTGCATTTCTTTTCCATGGGGATGGTATTGATCCCTGTCTCCTGTACAATGTCACCAATCTTCGTCCATAATTCATCAGGCACTCTATCTTTCAGATCTAGTCCCTTAAATCTATTTCTCACTTCCACTGTATAATCATAAGGGATTTGATTTAGGTCATACCTGAATAGTCTAGTGGTTTTCCCTACTTTCTTCTATTTAAATCTGAATTTGACAATAAGGAGTTTATGATTTGAGCCATAGTCAGCTCCTGGTCTTGTTTTTGCTGACTGTATAGAGCTTCTCTATCTTTGGCTGCAAAGAATATAATCAATCTGATTTCAAGGTTGACCATCTGGTGATGTCCATGTGTAGAGTCTTCTCTTGTGTTGTTAGAAGAGGGTGTTTGCTATGACAAATGTCGTCTCTTGGCAAAACTCTATTAGCCTTTGCCCTACTTCATTCCATATTCCCAGACCAAATTAGTCTATTACCCCAGGTGTTTCTTGACTTCCTACTTTTGCATTTGAGTCCCTTATAATGAAAAGGACATCTTTTTTGGGTGTTAGTTCTAAAAGGTCTTGTAGGTCTTCATAGAACCATTCAACTTCAGCTTCTTCAGCATTACTGTTTGGGGCATAGACTTGGATTTCTGTGATATTGAATGCTTTGCCTTGGAAACGAACAAAGATCATTCTGTCGTTTTTGAAACTTCATCCAAGTACTGTATTTCAGACTCTTTTGTTGACCATGATGGCTACTCCATTTCTTCTAACGGATTCCTGCCCACAGTAGTAGATATAATGGTCATCTGAGTTAACTTCACCCAATCCAGTCCATTTTAGTTCGCTGATTCCTAGAATGTCAGTGTGCACTCTTGCCATCTCCTGTTTGACCACTTCCAACTTGGTTTGATTCATGGCCCTGACATTCCTGTTTCCTATGCAATATTGCTCTTACAGCATCAGACCTTGCTTCTATTACCAGTCACATCCACATCCGGGTATTCTTTTCGCTTTGGCTCCATCCCTTCCTTCTTCCTGGAATTATTTCTCCACTGATCTCCAGTAGCATATTGGGCACCTACCATTATGGGGAATTCCTCTTTCAGTATCCTATCACTTTGCCTTGTCATAGTCTTCATGGGGTTCTCAAGGCAAGAATACTGAAGTGATTTTCCATTCCCTTCTCCAGTGGACCAAATTCTGTCAGACTTCTCCACCTTGACCCGCCCGTCTTGGGTGACCCCACATGGCATGGCATGGCTTAGTTTCATTGAGTTAGACAAGGCTGTGGTCCGTGTGATTAGATTGACTAGTTTTCTGTGATTATGGTTTCAGTGTGTTTCCCCTCTGACAACACCTACCATCTTACCTGGGTTTCTCTTACCTTGGACATGGGGTATCTCTTCATGGCTGCTCCAGCAAAGCGGAGCTGCTGCCCCTTGCCTTGGATGAGGGGTATCTCCTCACTGCCGCCCCTCCCGACCTTGAATGTGGAGTAGCTCCTCTCAGCCCTTCTGCACCCAGGCAGGAGTAACAATACTCATATCAGGTAAAATTTACTATAAAACAAAGGCTGTGAAAAGAGTCAAAGATGGACACTACATAATGATCAAAGGATCAATCCAAGAAGAAGATAACACAATTATAAATATATATGCACTCAACATAGGAGCACCACAATATGTAAGACAAGTGCTAACAAATATTAAAGGGGAAATTAACAGTAACACAATAATAGTGGGAGACTTTAATACCCCACTCACACTTATGGATAGATAAACTAAACAGAAAATTAACAAGGAAACACAAACTTTAAATGATACAAAAGACCAGTTAGACCTAATTGATATAGGACATTTCACCCCAAAACAATGAATTTCACCTTTTTCTCAAGCATACACGGAACTTTCTCCATGATAGATCATATCCTGGGCCGTAAGTCTAGTCTTGGTAAATTAAAAAAAAAAAAAAAAAATGAAATCATTCCAAGCATCATTTCTGACCACAATGCAGTAAGATTAGATATCAGTTACAGGAGAAAAATTTTTTAAATTCCAACATATGGAGGATGAACAACACACTGCTGAATAACCAACAAATCACAGAAGAAATCAAAAAAGAAATAAAAGTATGCAAAGAAATGAATGAAAATGTAAACACAAAAACCCAAAACCTATGGGACACTGTAAAAGCAGTGCTAAGGGGAAGGTTCATAGCAGTACTGGCTTACCTCATGAAACAAGAAAAAAAGTCAAATAAATAACCTAACTCTGCACCTAAAGCAACTAGAAAAGGAAGAAATGAAGAGCCCCAGAGTTAGTAGAAGGAAATAAATCATAAAAATCAGGGCAGAAATAAATACAAAAGAGACAAAAGATATCATGTCAAAAATCAACAAAGCCAAAAGCTGGTTCTTTCAGAAGATAAATAAAGTTGACAAACCCTTACCCAAACTCATCAAGACACAAAGGGATTCAAATGTATTCTTTTTAATGGCTGAGTAATATTCCATTGTGTATATGTACCATCAGTTCTAATGAGGTGGATGAAACTGGAGCCTATTACACAGAATGAAGTAAGCCAGAAAGAAAAACACCAATACAGTATACTAACACATATATATGGAATTTAGAAAGATGGTAACAATAACCCCGTATATGAGACAGCAAAAGAGACACTGATGTATAGAACAGTCTTTTGGACTCTGTGGGAGAGGGAGAGGGTGGGATGATTTGGGAGAATGGCATTGAAATATGTTTAATATCATATATGAAATGAGTCGCCAGTCCAGGTTTGATGCACGATACTGGATGCTTGGGGCTGGTGCACTGGGATGACCCAGAAGGATGATATGAGGAGGGAGGAGGGAGGAGGGTTCAGGATGGGGAACACATGTATACCTGTGGTGGATTCATTTTGATATATGGCAAAACCAATACAATATTGTAAAGTTAAATAAAATAAAATTTTTTAAAAAAGAAACAAAGGGAGAAAAATCAAATCAACAAAATTAGAAATGAAAATGGAGAGATCACAATAAACAACACGGAAATACAAAGGATCATAAGAGACTACTATCAGCAACTATATGCAAATGAAATGGACAACTTGGAAGAAATGGAGAAATTATTAGAAAAGTACAACTTTCCAAACTGAGCCAGGAAGAAATAGAAAATCTTAACAGACCTATCACAAGCATGGAAATTGAAACTGTAATCAGAAATCTCCCAGCAAACAAAAGCCCAGGACCAGACAGCTTCACACCTGAATTCTACCAAAAATTGAGAGAAGAGCTAATACCTACCCAATTCAAACTCTTCCAGAAAATTTCAGAGGAAGGTAAACTTCCAAACCCATTCTATGAGGCCACCATCACTCTAATACCAAAACCTGACAAAGATGCCATAAAAAAAGAAAACTACAGGCCAATATCACTGATGAACATAGATGCAAAAATCCTTAACAAAATTCTAGTAAGCAGAATCCAACAACATATTAAAAAGATCATACATCATAACCAAGTGGGCTTTATCCCAGGGATAAAAGGATTCTTCAATATCCACAAATCACTCAGTGTAGTAGACCACGTTAACAAATTGAAAAATAAAAACCATATGATTATCTCAGTAGATGCAGAGAAAGCCTTTGACAAAATTCAACATCCATTTATGATAAAAACACTCAAGAAAGTAGAAATAGAAGGAACCTATACCTCAACATAGTAAAATCTATATATGACAAACCCACAGCAAACATTATCCTCAATTGTGAAAAATAGAAAGCATTTCCCCTAAAGTCAGGAACAAGACAAGGGCAGCCACTCTCACCCCTAATATTCAACATAGTTTGGAAGTTTTGGCCACAGCAATCAGAGCAGAAAAAGAAATAAAAATAATCCAGATTGGAAAAGAAGAAGTAAAACTCTCATTGCTTGTAGATGATATGATCCTCTACATAGAAAACCCTAAAGACTTCACCATAAAATTACTAGAGCTAATCAATGAACATAGTAATGTTGCAGGATATAAAATCAACATAGAGAAATCCTTTCCATTCCTATACACTAACAATGGTAAAACAGAGAGAGAAATTAAGGAAACAATTTCATTCACCATTGAAACGAAAAGAATAAAATACTTACGAATATATCTACCTAAAGAAACAAAAGACCTATATACAGAAAACTATAAAACACTGCTGAAAGAAATCAAAGAAGACACAAATAGATGGAGAAATATAACGTGATCATGGATCAAAAGAATCAATATAGTGAAAATGAGTATATTACCCAAAGCAATCTATAGATTCAATGAAATCCCTATCAAGATACCAATGGTATTTTTCACAGAGCTAGAACAAAGAATTTCACAATTTGTAGGGAAATACAAAAAAACCTCAAATAGCCAAAGTAATCTTGAGAAAGAAGAATGGAACTGCAGGAACCAATCTGCCTGACTTCAAGATCTACTACAAAGCCACAGTCATCAAGACAGTATGGTACTGGCACAAAGACAGAAATATAGATCAATGAAACAAAATAGAAAGCCCAGAGATAAATCCACGCACCTATGGACACCTTATCTTTGACAAAGGAGGCAAGAATATACAATGGATTAAAGACAATCTCTTTAACAAGTGGTGCTGTGAAAACTGGTCAACCACTTGTAAAGAATGAAACTAGAACACTTTCTAACACCATACACAAAAATAAACTCAAAATGGATTAAAGATCTAAACATACCACCAGAAACTATAAAACTCCTAGAGGAGAACATAGGGAAAGCACTCTCTGACATACATCAGAGCAGGATCCTCTATGACCCACCTCCCTGAATATTGGAAATAAAAGCAAAAATAAACAAATGGGACCTAATTAAACTTAAAAGCTTCTGCACAACAAAGGAAACTATAAGCAAGGTGAAAAGACAGCCTTCAGAATGGGAGAAAATAATAGCAAATGAAGCAACCGACAAACAACTAATCTCAAAAATATACAAGCAACTCCTGCAGCTCAATTTCAGAAAAATAAATGACCCATCAAAAAGTGGGCCAAAGAACTAAACAGACAGTTCTCCAAAGAAGACTTAGAGAAGGCTAATAAATACATGAAAAGATGCTCAACATCACTTATTACCAGTGAAATGCAAATCAAAACCACAATGAGGTATCATTTCATGCCAGTCAAAATGGCTGTGATCCAAAAGTCTACAAGCAATAAATGCTGGAGAGGGTGTGGAGTAAAGGGAACCTTCTTATACTGTTGATGGGAATGCAAACTATTACAGCCACTATGGAGAACAATGTGGAGATTCCTTAAAAAGCTGGAAATAGAACTGGCATATGACTCAGCAATCCCACTGATGGGCATACACACGGAGGAAACCAGAATTGAAAGACACACATGTATCCCAATGTTCACTGCAGCACTGTTTGTGATAGCCTGGACGTGGAAGCAACGTAGATGTCCATCAGCAGATGAATGGATAAGAAAGCCATGGTACATATACACAATGGAATATTACTCAGCTAAAAAAAGAATACATTTGAATTAGTTCTAAAGAGGTGGATGAAACTGGAGCCTAGTATACAGAGTGAAGTAAGCCAGAAAGAAAAACACCAATACAGTATGCTGCTGCTGATGCTAAGTCCCTTCAGTTGTGTCCGACTCTCTGTGGCCCCATAGACAGCAGCCCATCAGGCTGCCCTGTCCCTGGGATTCTCCAGGAAAGAACACTAGAGTGGGTTGCCATTTCCTTCTCCAACGCATAAAAGTGAAGTCACTCAGTCATGTCCAACTCTTCACGACCCCATGGACTGCAGCCTACCAGACTGCTCCACCCATGGGATTTTCCAGGCAAGAGTACTGGAGTGGGTTGCCATTGCCTTCTCCCCAATACAGTATACTAAAGCATATATATGGAATTTAGAAAGATGGCAACGATAACCCTGTATGCAAAACAGCAAAAGAGACACAGATGTATAGAACAGTCTTTTGGACTCTGTGGGAGAGGGCGAGGGCAGGATGATATAGGAGAATGGCATTGAAACATGTCAATTATCATATGTGAAATGAATCGCCAGTCCAGGTTTGATGCATGATACAGGGTGCTCAGAGCTGGTCCACTGGGATGACCTAGAGGGATGGGATGGGGAGGGAGGTAGGAGAGGGGTTCAGGAAGGGGAACACATGTATACCCATGGTGGATTCATGTCAATGTATGGCAAAACTAATAAAATATTGTAAAGTTAAATAAATAAATAAAACTGAATAAAAAAAAGACCAGGTGGAGAAATTTCATGGTCTAAAGTTACTGAAATCATAGTCTGTTCTCTTATTACTGTGCAGTTATATTATTGATCAATATCAAAAAATATTTGAATAACCCATATATTTTCAAGTGCAGTATGACATTTACCAACAAAGATCTTTGACTTAGCCATTGAAAGCCTCAATTAAGTTAAAAGATTGAAAGGACATTGAGGGTGATTGCAGAGAAGAAAGCATTCAAATGAGAAATTAATATTAAAAAACCCCATGTATTTTGAAATTAAATGTCCACTTTTAAATGAAGGGTATATCTAAAAGACCATAAGCAGACAAATTAGAAAATATTTGTAATAGAATAAAAATGAAAAGAGAATTTACCAGAATCTGTTGTATGCAGCTGAAGCTGCTCAATACAATTAAATACAATGTGGAGTCTTTAATAAGGTATGAAAACAAATAATGAACACTATCTTAAATTTTGTGAGCTTTTAACAAAATCTGCACTGTTAATAATACTTTATCAATTAATAATAATGTATCACATACTAATTTCCTGTTTTTTAAGCAACATATTTCTTTATATTCTCAAAATTGGGTTAAAAGTTTCAAGACTCCTTCAATTTTATTAATCACTAAGATAATAAACTTTCTATACTTTTAGCAGTAATACTAGATGACAAAATACAAGGAAGTATAACAAAATTTTGAGTGAATATATATTAGAAATATATATTCTATTCATATTAAGTAGAACAAGTGGAATTAAAATGTTATAAATTTTTTAGCTAGCCCAAATTTGTAAATTTTGTAAAATATATATTTTATATATAGTATTTTCTACTATGATTGATAAAGGCTTGAGAAAGCTCAGGAACAACAGCAAAAAGACAGACGGAGAAACTGAAAAACATAAGCTAAATGAAATGGGAGCACTGGATATGAAGTAGAAAGAGTTTCCACAGTTTCCCCATCTATTTGCCATGAAGTAATGGGACCAGATGCCATGATCTTCGTTTTCTGAATGTTGAGCTTTAAGCCAACTTTTTCACTCTCCTCTTTCACTTTCATCAAGAGGCTTTTGAGTTCCTCTTCACTTTCTGCCATAAGGGAGGTGTCATCTGCATATCTGAGGTTATTGATATTTCTCCCACCAATCTTGATTTCAGCTTGTACTTCTTCCAGCCCAGAGTTTCTCATGATGTACTCTGCATAGAAGTTAAATAAGCAGGGTGACAATACATACACTTGACGTACTCCTTTTCCTATTTGGAACCAGTCTGTTGTTCCATGTTCACTTCTAACTGTTGCTTCCTGACCTGCATATTGGTTTCTCAAGAGGCAGATAGGTGGACTGGTATTCTAATCTCTGTCAGAATTTTCCACAGTTTATTGTGATCCACACAGTCAAATACTTTGGCATACTCAATAAAGCAGAAATAATTATTTTTCTGGAACTCTCTTACTATTTTGATGATCCACTGGATGTTGGCAATTTGATCTCTAGTTTCTCTGCCTTTTCTAAAACCAGATTGAACATCTGGAAGTTCATGGTTTTTGTATTGCTCAAGTCTGGCTTGGAGAATTTTGACCATTACTTTACTAGTGTGTGAGATGAGTGCAATTGTGTGGTAGTTTGAGCATTCTTTGGCTTTGAGATTGAAATGAAAACTGACATTTTCCAGTCCTGTGACCAGTGCTGAGTTTTCCAAATTTGCTCACATATTGAGTGCAGCACTTTCACAGCACCTTACATGAATATAAAATAGCTTTGGGGGTCATTTTCTGTTGTTTCCTATAATTGTAAATTGCCAAGATTTTTCACCAAATTATTTTGATACAGATGACCTAAATTTTCTAAATATAAAATGATTCTTGCTTTAGAATAACTTATTGTTGTGTACAGGAGATTCCCAGAGGCCCAATATCTATCTGGAGTGGAGCTCTGGTTTAGACTAAAAGGAACATCTAACATATAAGAAAAACGAAGCAGGAGAAGAGTCTCTCAGTTACCTGGCTCTTCAAACAGAAATTCTAATCAATAAACACATACATTATATTCAGGTTTTTATTCCATATTATTTTTGGTGGAATACTATTGATGCTTTAATTTCTCTCTGTCCAAAAATTCCATTCTCAATTTTTGTTTTCATTATTCAGGAAATACTTAAACTTTTTCATCTATTCATGACACTCTGTTCCCCACATGAATTAATATTTAAGACATATATTATTTATATTTTTCTTCATACCTATATGCATATATATACAAGTATTAAAACATATATTTTTATATGTGCATGAACATATGCATTTGCTTTCAAAGAACCAGACCCCCTAAAGTAAGCACAACTCTCTACAACTGCAATTTTTATTTAACATCTTGACAATTTTATATTCAGAAAAATATCAATTTATGAAATATGTATTAGACTAAATCAAACCACTGATAACTTCTTTATTATACAGTACTTAAGACTTGGATAAGGTGTCTGATTCTGAGTCACATCATGAACTTTAACAACAAACCTCATTACTTAATTTTTCAACTGATATTTATGTTGAATTTTGACTGTGTAACCTTCAGCAGAAATTTCGACTTACAATAAAATCTTATAGTATTTAGGAGGACTAAATCAAGGCAGTTCAGATTAATTTAAAAAAGAGTGTTTATCTGCACTTATGGAAATTTTTAATGAGTCACATTTTAAGACAATAAATGCCACCAGGGATTTCTTTTATATATAGTCTCATTTATCCAGGTATTGATAGAATTTTGATGTCTTTTTCCTCTTATTAAAATTCAGGTATAATGACTTTTTGTAGAATCATGGTACTTAATCTAGGCACACAAAGTATTTATTAAAGAATATTGAGTTTCAGAAATGTGAAGTAAGACCACAATGAGAATCACATGACTCTTGTCCAAATGACTATTTTAAACAAAACAATAAATAGCAATCATATTAGCAAGAAAGTGGAGAAAAGGAAATCTTTGTAGGCCTTGTTCAGTTAAGTTCAGTCACTCGGTCGTGTCTGAATCTTTCCGATGACCCCATGAACTGCAGCACGCCAGGCCTCCCTGTCCATCACTGACTCCCGGTGTTTACCCAAATTCATGTCCACTGAGTTGGTGACACCACTAAGTATCTCATTCTCTATCGTTTCCTTCTCCTCCTGCCCTCAATCTTTCCCAGCATCAAGGTCTTTTTCAATGAGTCAGTTATTTACATCAGGTGGCCAAAGTATTGGAGTTTCAGCTTCAACATCAGTCCTTCCAATGAACACCCAGGAATGATCTCATTTAAGATGGACTGGTTGGACCTCTTTGCAGTCCAAGGGACTCTCAAGAGTCTTCTCCAACACCACAGTTAAAAGCATTAATTCTTTGGTGCTCAGCTTTCTTTATAGTCCAACTCTCACATCCATACATGACTACTGGGAAAAACATAGCTTTGACTAGACGGAACTTTGTTGACAAAGTAATGTCTCTGCTTTTGAATATGCTGACTAAGTTGGTCATAACTTTCTAAGGAGTAAGCATCTCTTAATTTCATGGCTGCAGTCACCATCTGCAGTGGTTTTAGAGACCCAAAAAATACAGTCAGCCACTGTTTCCACTGTTTCCTCATCTATGAAGTGACGGGACCAGATGCATGATCTTAGCTTTCTGAATGTTGAGCTTTAAGCCAACTTTTTCACTCTCCTCTTTCACTTTCATCAAGAGGCTCTTTAGTTCTTCTTCACTTTCTGACATAAGGTTGATGTCATCTGCATATCTCAAGTTATTGATATTTCTCCCAGCAGTCTTGATTCCAGCCTGTGCTTCTTCCAGCCCAGTGTTTGTCATGATGTACTCTTCATATAAGTTAAATAAGCAGGGTGACAATATACAGCCTTGATGTACTCCACTCCCAATTTGGAAAAAGTCTATTGTTCCATGTCTAGTTCTAAATGTTGCTTCCTGACCTGCATATAGGTTTCTAAAGAGGCAGGTTAGGTGATCTGGTATTCACATCTCTTTCAGAATTTTCCACAGTTTATTGTGATCCACACAGTTAAAGTCGTTGGCATAGTCAATAAAGCAGAAATAGATGTTTTTCTGGAACTCTTGCATGTTCGATGATCCAGTGGATGTTGGCAATTTGATCTCTGCTTCCTCTGCCTTTTCTAAAACCAGCTTAAAGATCTGGAAGTTCATAGTCCATGCATTGCTGAAGCCTTTCTTGGAGAATTTTGAGCATTACTTTACTAACACATGAGATGAGTGCAATTGTGCAGTAGTTCAAGCATTCTTTGGCATTGCCTTTCTCAGGGACTGGAATGAAAACTGAACTCAGTTCAGTTCCTATGTCCACTACTGAGTTTTCCAAATTTGCTGGCATATTGAGTGTAGCACTTTCACAGCATCATCTTTTAGAATTTGAAATAGCTCAACTGGAATTCATCACCTCCCGCTAATTTATTCCTACTGATGCTTCCTAAGGCCCATTTGATTTCACATTCCAGGATGTCTGGCTCTAAGTGAGTGATCACACCATCATGATATCTGGGTTGTGAAGATCTTTTTTTGTACAGAGGAACCAGAGATCAAACTGCCAACATCCGCTGGATCATGGAAAAAGCAAGAGACTTCCAGAAAAACATCTATCTCTGCTTTATTGACTATGCCAAAGCCTTTGACTGTGTGGATCACAATAAACTGTGGAAAATTCTGAAAGAGATGAGAATACCAGACCACCTGACCTGCCTCTTGAGAAATCTGTATGCAGGTCAGGAAGCAACAGTTAGAACTGCACATGGAACAACAGACTGGTTCCAAATAGGAAAAGGAATACATCAAGGCTGTATATTGTCACCCTGCTTATTTAACTTATATGCAGAGTGCATTATGAAAAACGCTGGAGTGGAAGAAACACAAGCTGGAAGCAAGATTGCCAGGAGAAATATCAATAACCTCAGATACGCAGATGATACCACCTTTATGGCAGAAAGTGAAGAGGAACTAAAAAGCCTCTTGATGAAAGTGAAAGTGGAGAGTGAAAAAGTTGGTTTAAAGCTCAACATTCAGAAAACAAAGATCATGGCATCCAGTCCCATCACTTTATGGGAAATAGATGGGGAAACAGTGGAAGCAGTGTCAGACTTTATTTTTTTGGGCTCCAAAATCACTGCAGATGGTGACTGCAGCCATGAAATTAAAAGATGCTTACTCTTTGGAAGGAAAGTTATATGCCAACCTAGATAGCATATTCAAAAGCAGAGACATTACTTTGCCAACAAAGGTCCGTCTAGTCAAAGCTATGGTTTTTCCTGTGGTCATATATGGATGTGAGAGTTGGACTGTGAAGAAGGCTGAGCACTGAAGAATTGATGCTTTTGAACTGTGGTGTTGGAGAAGACTCTTGAGAGTCCCTTGGACTGCAAGGAGATCCAACCGGTCCATTCTGAAAGAGTTCAGCCCTCGGATTTCTTTGGAAGGAATGATGCTAAAGCTGAAACTCCAATACTTTGGCCACCTCATGTGAAGAGTTGACGCATTGGAAAAGACTCTGATGCTGGGAAGGATTGGGGACAGGAGGAGAAGGAGATGGCTGGATGGCATCACTGACTCGATGGACGTGAGTCTGAGTGAACTGTGGGAATTGGTGATGGACAGGGAGGCCTGGCGTGCTGTGATTCATGGAGTCGCAAAGAGTAGAACACGACTGAGCGACTGAACTGAATTGAACTTCTGTGTATTCTTGCCACCTCATCTTAATATCTTCTGCTTCTGTTACGTCCCTACCATTTCTGTCCTTTATTGAGCCCATCTTTGCATGAAATGTTACTTTAGTATCTCTAATTTTCTTGAGAGCTCTCGTCATTTCCATTCTTTTGTTCTCCTCTATTTCTTTATAATGATCACTGAGGAAGAATTTATTATCTCTCCTTGCTATTCTCTGGAACTCTGCATTCAAATGGGTCTATGTTTCCTTTGCTCCTTTGCGTTTTGCTTCTCTTCTTTTCGCAGCTATTTGTAAGGCCTCCTCAGAGAGCCATTTCCCTTTTTTTGCATTTCTTTTTCTTGAGGATGGTCTTGATCCCTGTCTCCTGTACAATGCCACGTATCTCCATCTATAGATCGTCAGGCAGTTTGTCTATCACATCTAGTCCCTTAAGTCTATTTTTCACTTCCTCTGTATTATGTAAGGGATTTGATTTATGTCATACCTAAATGTTCTAGTGGTTTTCCCCACTTTCTTCAATTTAAGTCTGAATTTGGCAATAAGGAGTTTATTATCTGAGCCACAGTCAGTTCTCAGTCTTGTTTTTGCTGATTGCATAGAGCTTCTCCATCTTAGGCTGCAAATAATATAATCAATTTTATTTCACAGTCGACCATCCAGTGATGTCCGTGTGCAGTGTCTTTTCTTGTGTTGTTGGAAGATGGTATTTCCTATGACCAGTGCATTCTCTTGGCAAAACTCTATTAACCTTTGGCCTGCTTCATTCTGTACTCCGAGGCCAAATTTGCCTGTTACTCCAGGTGTTTCTTGACTTCCTACTTTTCATTCCAGTCCCATATAATGAAAAGGATCTTTTTGGGGTGTTAGTTCTAGAAGGTCTTGTAGATCTTCATAGAACCATTCAACTTCAGGTTCTTCACCATTACTGGTCGGGGCATAGCTTTGGAATACAGTGATATTGAATGGTTTGCCTTGGAAATGACCAGAGATCATTCTTTCATTTCAGAGATTGCATCAAGTACTGCATTGTGGTGGCTCAGATGTTAAAGTATCTGCCTGCAATGCGAGAGACCTTGGATCAATCCCTAGGTTGAGAATATCCCCTGGAGAAGGAAATGGCAACCCACTCCACTATTCTTGCCTGGAGAATCCCATGGACGGAGGACCCTGAGGGGCTACAGTCCACGGGGTCACAAAGAGTCGGACACAATTGAGAGACTTCACTTTCACTGTACTGTGGACTCTTTTGTTGACTATGATGGCTACCTCATTTCTTCTAAGGGATTCCTGTCCACAGTAATAGATATAATGCTCATCTGAGTTAAATTCACCCATTCTAGTCCATCTTAGTTCGCTGATTCCTAGAATGTTGACGTTCACTCTTACCATCTCCTGTTTGACCACTTCCAATTTGCCTTGATTCATGGACCTAACATTCCAGGTTCCTATACAATATTGCTCTTTACAGCATCAGACCTTTCTTCTATTATGAGCCACATCCACAACTAAGTCTTGTTTTTTGCCTTTGCTCCATCCCTTTATTCTTTCTGGAGTTATTTCTCCACTGATCTCCAGTAGCATATTGGGCAGGTACTGACCTGGGGAGTTGATCCTTCGGTGTCCTATCTTTTTGCCTTTTCATACTGTTCATGCAGTTCTCAAGGCAATAATACTGAAGTGGTTTGCCATTCCCTTCTCCAGTGGACCACATTCTGTCAGATCTCTCCCCCATGACCTGGCCATCTTGGGTGGCCCCACATGGCATAGCTTAGTTTCATTGAGTTAGATAAGGCTGTGATCCATGTGATCAGATTGGCTTGTTGACTGTGATTGTGGTTTCAGTCTGTCTGCCCTCTGATGCCCTCTCTCAGCACCTACCATCTTACTTAGGTTTCTCTTACCTTGAATGTGGGGTATCTCTTCATGGCTACTGCAGCAAAGTGGAGCTGCTGCTCCTGACTTTGGATGTGGGGTACCTCCTTTCAGCTGCTCTGGGGCTGTGCAGCTGCCATTCCTGGGCTTTTTTATTGGGAATATAATTTTGCAGAGACTATGGGAAATTGTATGGAGATTTCTCAAAAAATTCAAGACACAGCTACCATAAAATTCATAAATTTTACTGCTGGTTATTTATTCATAGGAAATAAGAACATTGATTATAAATGATATATGCAGCTCTATGTTTGCTGCAGCATTATTTACAAAAGCCAAGATATGAGAATCAATGTACAATGGAATATTATTCAGCCAGAAAAAGCATCTACTTCTGTTTCATTGGCTACTTTAAAGCACTTGACTATGTGGATCACAAAAAAAACTGGAAAATTCTTAAGAGAGGGGAATACCAGAACACCTTACATGTCTCTTGAGAAATTTGTATGCAGGTTAAGAAGCAACAGTTAGAACTGGGCATGGAACAATCGACTGGTTCCAAACTGGGAAAGGAGTATGTCAAGGCTGTGTATTGTCACCCTGTTTAGTTAACTTATATGAAGAGTACATCATGCAAAATGTTGGGCTGGTTGAAGTACAAGTCAGAATCAAGATTGCTGGGAGAAATATCAATAATCTCAGATATTCAGATGACACCACCCTTATGGCAGAAAGCATAGAAGAACTAAAGAACCTATTGATGTAAGTGAAAAAGGAGAGTGAAAAAGCTGGCTTAGAACTCAATGTACAAAAAACGAAGATCATCCCATTGGGTCCCATGACTTCATGGTAAAGAGATGGGGAAGCAATGGGAACAGTGACAGACTTTATTTTCTTGGGCTCCAAAATCACAATAGATGGTGACTACAGCCATGAAATTAAAAGATGCTTGCTCATTGGAAGAAAACCTATGAGAAACCTAGACAGCATAGTAAAAAGCAGAGACATTACTTTTCCAACAGAGGTTCATATAGTCAAAGCTATGATGTTTCCAGTAGTCATGTATGGATGTGAGAGTTGGACTATAAAGAAAGCTGAGCACTTGAAGAATTGATAGTTTTGAACTATGGTGCTTAAAATTCTCTTGAGAGTCGCTTGCACTTCAAGGAGATCAAACCAGTCAATCCTAAAGGAAATCAGTCCTGAATATTCATTGAAAGGACTGATGCTGAAGCTGAAGCTCCAATACTTTGGTCACCTGATGTGGAGAACTGACTCATTGGAAAATCCTCAGATTCTGGGAATGGTGGAAGGTAAGAGGAGAAGGGGGTGACAGAGGATGAGATGATTGGATGGCATCAGTTACTTGTTGGACATGAGTTCAGCAAACTCCAGGAGTTTGTGATGTACAAGAAAGTCTGGCATTTGGAATAAGATGGACAGGGCTGAGCAACTGAGCTGAACTGAACTCAGCCACAAGAAGGAATGATATCTTGCCATTTTCAACGACATGGATGATTCTAGGGTTTGTTATGTGAAGTGAAATAAATCTGACATAGAAAAACAAATACTTTTTCACTTATATGTGGAATCTAAGAAACAAAACAAACAAACTTAACAAAACTGAAACAAAGTTACAGATACAAAGAACATATAGGTAGTTGCCAGAGGGAGGAGAGGTAGAAGGAGGAAAGAAATAGCTGAAGGAGAGTAAGAGATACAAATTTCAGTAGGAAAATAAGTGAGGATATGAAACATACAGTGTATAGAATATCTCCAGTAACTAAATAATATTGTCATATGGTAACATATAACTACACTTATCATAATGATCATTTTGAAGAGTATAGAAATATCAAATTACTGTGATGTATAATAGGGACATAGTGTTGTTGTGAATTAATAATACTTAAAAAATAAACCAAAGAAGCTCAGAAAAAGAGATTGGATTTGTGATTACCAGAGTTGTGGGATATTGTCAACAACTATATAACATTTTTGTATGGTGACTTATTATAACTAGGATTATCATGTGATTGAAGAAGGAAATAGCCCACTCCAGTATTCTTGCCTAGAGAATCCCATGGACAGAGGAGTGTGGCATAGGGTCGCAAGAATCAGATACGACTTAGTGACTAAACCAACCACCACCATCATGGTGATCATGTTGAAACGTATAGAAATATAGAATCAGAATCATGTTGTTGTGCAACATCAACTAACATAGTGTTGTTGGTGGTAATTTAACTTTAAAAGCAAAGAAATTCACAGAAAAAGAGATAAAATGTGTGGTTACTACAGGCAGGGAATTTGAGAGTGGGACATGGATGAAGGCAGTCAAAAGGTACAAAGAACCAGAAGTAAGAAAAATAAGTACTAAGCATGCAATGTTAACATGATAAATATAATTAATGCTTCTCTAATATGAAAATTGCTAAATTAGAAAGTCCTGAGTTCTTATCACAAAGAAAATATATATATATTTTTCTATTTCTTTAATTTTACACTAAAATTATTGTGATAATAATTTTATTCTTTGTATACATCAAATTGTTACATTATACATCTTAAAATAATACAAACTTGTGTTTTCAATTATATTTCAATAAAACTGGATTTAAAAAATCTGAAATAGGATTTCTATGGGTTGGTAAAAGATTATTTGATCGAGTTTTAGAGAAATTTTTATGAGACAGTTAACCTCAACTAATTTTGTAGAAGTGTTTCATCTGCTACATATGAGGAATAAAATATTGGATGCATGAAACAGGGCACTCAAAGCTGGTGCACTAGGACAACCTGAGGGATGGGATGAGGAGGGAGGTGGGAATGGGTTTCAGGATGGGGGACACATGTACATCCATGGCTGATTCATGTCAATATATGGCAAAAATCACTACAATGCTATAAAGTAATTAGCCTCCAACTAAATAAATAAATAAATTTTAAAAATGAGATTATTCAGAAATAGTTGGGATTTTTTAATTAAAAAAACAATTTGACAGTGATATATGTTTCCTAAAGACAAAAATCAAGTGTCCAATCTCTTCTTCTTTCATTTCTTAAAATATTAAAATATACATCTTTATTTTATACCTTAGATTTTAACCTTTCATTAACTTTTACAAAACATAGAACATTTTCCCCAATATTTTGAAGTGATAGTTTTCAATTGTTAAGGATAATTTCAAATAACACAATAAATACTAATCTAACTCAGAAGTAACATCTGTATGCAGGTCAGAAGCAACAGTTAGAACTGGACATAGAACAACAGACTGGTTCCAAGTTGGGAAAGGAGTATGTAAAGGCTGTATATTGTCACCCTGTTTATTTAACTTATATGCAGAGTACATCATGAGAAATGCTGGACTGGATGAAGCGCAAGCTGGAGTCAAGATTGCTGGGAGAAATATCAATAACCTCAGATATCCAGATGACACCACCCTTTTGGCAGAAAGTGAAGAGGAACTAAAGAGACTCTTGGTGAAAGTGAAAGAGGAGAGTGAAAAAGTTGGCTTAAAACTCAACATTCAGAAAACGAAGGTCATGGCATTGAGTCCCATCACTTCATGGCAAACAGATGAGGAAGCAATGGCAACAGGGACAGACTTTATTTTGGGGCTCCAAAATCACTGCAGATTGTGACTGCAGCCATGAAATTAAAAGAGGTTTGACCCTTGGAAGAAAAGCTATGACCAACCTAGACAGCTTATTAAAATACAGAGAAATTACTTCGCCAACAAAAATCTGTCTAGTCAAAGCTTTGGTTTTTGCAGTAGTCATGTATGGATGTGAGAGTTGGACTATAAAGAAAGCTGAGTGCTGAAGAACTGATTCTTTTGAACTGTGGTGTTGAAGACTGCTGAGAGACTTCTCAGGGACTGAAAGGAGATCCAACTTCCATCCTAAAGGAAATCCGTCCTGAATATTCATTGGAAGGACTGATGCCGAAACTCCAATACTTTTGCCACATAATTCGAGAACTGACTCATTTGAAAAGACCCTAATGCTGGGAAAGATTGAAGGCGGGAGGAGAAGGGGATGACACAGGATGAGATGGCATAATCCAACACAGGTTGGATGGCATAATCGACTCAATGGACATGAGTTTGAGTAAAAATATTTAAACACTAGCTATTAATTAATAAAAAGGTAGATGTTCCTTATATATCAAAAAAATCTTAGAAAAATGGATATTTTTCTTTTTATACTTATAGATTTTTTTAGTTTTTTGTTTTTATTTTGTGTTTGATAGACACATAGATATATTACTCAGAGTAACTCTTTTAGCTCTAGGCTAGAATCTTAATTTCTGTGTCCTAAATAATTAGTATTTGAGCAGTATTAGTGTATAAACATTGGTAATAAGTTGATAAAAGTTGGTTTATTTTCTACAGGCATTCTATTATGCCTTAACCTTGTGAAAATTTGAGATGCTTTGACAGGTATCTGTATGTCATTTTTTTTTTCCTCCCAGTTCAGCTAGGTAGCAGCTTAATCCAGTATCAGTTTGTTTTATAAAATCTTAGTAAGTTTTCAAAAAACATAGCTTTATAAATATACAAAAGAACTACTTGACTTTCGTTTTAATTTTTTTTTCTTTAGTAAGGGTGATATAGTACTAGATAGAACTATGAATATTAAGTTAGAACAATTTAAATTAAAATATCTTTATAACATAAGGTATATAAAAGAGAATAAGGTAAAGTTTCTGCTTACATTACACATGCAGTTTTGCTTATTATATAATCAAGTGTATATCTAAAATCTACGACATTGCAATGAACATTTAGGAGTATACAGAGACTGGTATTAGCACATGTAAGTGAAGGACAAAATACAAGGAGCAAAGTAATAAAAGTGACTATTTTGCTTGGAGAATAGCAACAGGAGACTATAACTAGGCTCTTGACACTTGTAGTGTGAGACATTTTTACTCTTTTCAGTGTTAATCAATAATTTGGATAGATTTTAATGTTCTTTAAAATTCAAAAT
The DNA here is from genome assembly GCF_002263795.3 of Bos taurus. Classification (NCBI taxonomy): domain Eukaryota; kingdom Metazoa; phylum Chordata; class Mammalia; order Artiodactyla; family Bovidae; genus Bos; species Bos taurus. Next base: position 41,424,879 of record NC_037339.1, on the reverse strand, counting down.
TTATAATATAAGCATCTAAACAGTATGCAATTTCAAGTGCCTCACTGCCTCATGTAATCTAAGAAACTAATTGTGCCTTCAGTAATGTGCATTGACATCTACAGACATCACTGCAGTGAACACATCTGCTTATAAGACAGGTGGTGCTATCAGCTTATATATGGGGTAGGATCAAGATTAATATTTTGACTCTATTAAAATACAGCAATGGACAATTTGTTCTGCAAAATAGTTTCCATATTTTTAAAAAATTATGTTCTAATGGACCTTATGGTATAATGGGTGAAATGTTGAAAATGTTAAGAGTAATTAAGAAAAATGATAGTTTTAAATATCATCAAAGGAAATACATCTTTCTTCCTACGATTTTCTCTTTCCATTTCTCCCTTACTTTTAAATATCATCTCTGTTCTCAAATTATTTAGGATAGTACTTGTAAAAGGGTAGAATAATTTTGAGGTAATTTGACATATCCTCTTGTTAAACTTGTTATTGGCTATTTTCTTATGTATGCTGCTGCTGCTGCTAAGTCGCTTCAGTCATGTCTGACTCTGTGTGACCCCAGAGATGGCAGCCCACCAGGCTCCCCTGTCCCTGGGATTCTCCAGGCAAGAACACTGGAGTGGGTTGCCATTTCTTTCTCTAATGCATGAAAGTGAAAAGTGAAAGTGAAGTCTCTCAGTCGTGTCCGACTCTTAGCGACCCTATGGACTGCAGCCTACCAGGTTCCTCCATCCATGGGATTTTCCAGGCAAGAGTACTGGAGTGGGGTGCCATTGCCTTCTCTGTTCTTATGTATAGTTCCATTTAAATTGTGTCTATTTTTTTCTACAACTTAAATGGGCCAAAATTCAGGTAAATAGCCAAGAGGTGTCTGCTTATGAGGGGAATATCTTACTTTATTTTCGGATTGTTTTCATTTCACTTCATGAAAACTTTTTTGGTTGATGCTACATATGCAGTCTTATATAAATTCAAAATAAAACTATAATGAGAAGTCACAGAGCAATTTATCCTTTCATTATTAGTTAATTATACCAGTTAATCCATGAATTAAAGAAAGTTTTGCTTTATTCTTTAATATAAATATTAAAAGCATGCATTTTAAAATTATCATATTTTATAATAGTTATTTTAGCAATTTGGAGTCCTTGGCTTTGATGAAAATATAATAACATATTTCAGACAGATTTGCAACTAGTACAGACACTTAAAAATTTTTTTTAACCAAATTTTTAAAGTTCATATAAGATTAAAAAAATCTAACTTGAAAAAATACAAGGTACTATCACCAAAATTTTATGAAGTATCAGGCAAAATTACCAAATTCAGTAACAAAATTAATTGTTTTTAATTGAAAATTTTACAACAGACAAGTGAAACCACAGGAAATTTAGTAATAAGCAACTAAGGAAATAAAGTTTTATAACAGTGTTGCTTATTTCATTAAATGTTGATTATCAGTTACTAAAAGGTACAATATAGAGGAGTGGACAAAATGACTGAATAGGAAGACTGATCACACCCCTCCCACAGGCACACATTACAACTATTTATAGAGCAACCATTAATGAGAACAACCTGAAGACTAACAGAAAAGATCTTCTACAAATAAAAATATAAAGAAGGAACTACAATGAGACAAGTAGGTGGGTGGAAACCCAGTGAGGTCAAGATTCATACCCTTGGAATGGTGATGCACAAGTGGGAGGACGATTATCATTTTAGCAATTCTCCCCAAAGAGTGAGGGGTCTGAGCCCCACATCAGTTTCCCCATTCTGAGGGCCCTGCATCTGGAAAATGAGCCTACAGAACAGCAGTTTCTGAAGGCCCAGAGGACTCACCTTCAGGAGAGCCAGTTCAGTTCAGTTCAGTCACTCAGTCGTGTCCAACTCTTTGAGACCCCATGAATCACAGCATGCCAGGCCTCCCTGTCCATCACCAACTCCCAGAATTCACTCAGACTCACGTACATTGAGTCATTGATGCCATCCAGCCATCTCATCCTCTGTCGTCCCCTTCTCCTCCTGCCCCCAATCCCTCCCAGCATCAGAGTCTTTTCCAGTGAGTCAACTTTTTGCATGAGGTGGCCAAAGTATTGGAGTTTAAGCCTTAGCATCATTCCTTCCAAAGAAATCCCAGGGCTGATCTCCTTCAGAATGGATTGGTTGGATCTCCTTGCAGTCCAAGGAACTCTCAAGAGTCTTCTCCAACACCACAGTTCAAAAGCATCAATTCTTCGGCAGGAGAACCAAAGAACTATAAAAAGTAGAAATTCTACTCTTAAGCACACAAAATTTCACATGTTTGAGATCCAGAGAAGAGTTAGAAATCTGAAAGGACCCTGAATTAGATACATGTTCTGGTCTTGGAGAGCTTCCTATAGAAGTAGGAAGGCACTGGGACTCACTCTGAGTAAATGCTAACAGCAGCTGTTGTAAGGGCACTGGTGTTGGAAATTGCCATTTTGGAATTATTCTGCTAGCTTGTAAGTGTTAAGACCTGACCCTACCCACCAACTGGTCAAAATCAGTCTTGGTACACCCCCAGCCAAGTGGCTAGCCAGGCAAAGACACATTTCCACTTGCTAGTAGACCACTTGCCCTAAGAACCCCTTGACTACTGATTACCCCAGGACCTTGCTCCACTCACCAGAGAGCTCAGGACTTGTCTCAAGTGACCAGTGGATTAGCACTAGCTCAAAGACCAGTAGTCCTGTAGCCAGTCACCCCAGGACACAATTCTGACCATCAGTAGACCAGCATTAACTCAGGAACTCCTGGAGCTCTGTAGCCACCTTCCTCATTATTAAGCCATGCTCATCAGCAGGTCTGCACCAGGGCTTGGACTTCCTAGGCCATAGTGCCAACTTTGCCAAGGCTCAACTCCACCCAGTAATGACTGGCAGCCTCTAGAATAAGCAAGGCTTGACAACAAACTAGATCAGGGGCTAGTTACATCCAATAACACACTCACTTTAGTCCACCCAACACAATAGAAGGGCCCAAACGGTCCACATGGAGGCCACCCCTAGAACATAGAACTTTTGTAACTACAACTAATGCACTGCTGGGTTCCACAGTATGTCAAATAACATGGCAAAGAAATGTAATTAAACTACCAAATATGTAGAAATAAAAACAAAGAATTAGGCAACATGAAAAGACTGATGAATTTTTCCAAAAGAAGGAACAAGATACAATCGCAGAGGAAAAACTAAGTAAAGTGGAGATAAGCAATCTACTTAATATATAGTTAAAGGTAATGACCATAATGATGCTCAAAGAACTTGGGAGAAGAATATATGAAGTTATAAGTTTCTAACAATAAGCTAGAAAATATAAAGAGGAATGAAAGAAAGCTGAAGAATACACTAGCTGAAATTTAAAAAAAAAAAAAAAACTAGAAAGAACTGAGAATAAATGAGATGATACAAAAAAACAAATTAGCAAACTAGAAGAAAGAGTAGTAGAAACAATTGAAATTGAGCAAAAAGAAGAAGAAAACTTAAAAATGAGAACAGTTTAAGAAATCTCCTGGCCAATATTAATTGTACTAGCATAACTCAAAAATGAGAACAGTTTAAGAAGTCTCCTGGACAATATTAATTGTACTAGCATTCATGTTCGGAGAAGGCAATAGTACCCCACTCCAGTACTCTTGCCTGGAAAATCCCATGGATGGAGGAGCCTGGTGGGCTGCAGTCCATGGGGTCGCTAAGAGTCGGACACAACTGAGCGACTTCACTTTCACTTTTCACTTTCATGCATTGGAGAAGGAAATGGCAACCCACTCCAGTGTTCTTGCCTGGAGAATCCCAGGGACGGAGGGGCCCGGTCGGCTGCCGTCTATGGGGTTGCACAGAGTCAAACACGACTGAAGTGACTTAGCAGCAGCAGCAGCATTCATGTTATAGGGGGATCCCAAAAGAAGAAGAGTGAGTGAAAAGGACAGAGAACATTTTTGAAGACATAATAGCAGAAAACTTTCCTAACCTGATAAAGGAAACAAGCATCCAACTCAAAGGAGCACAGAATTCCAAATATAGCCAACCCAAAGAGGACCACACCAAGACACACTGTAAATAAAATGGAAACAATTAAAAATAAAGAGAGAATATTAAAATTAGCAAAGGCAAAGCAACAAGCTATATGCAAGCACATTTCCATAAGGCTCCCAGGTGACTTTTCAGCAGAAATTCTGCAATTTTGAAGGGAGTGGTATATATATTTATTTATTTATTTTTTTTTTTTCTGGGACCGGGGGGCTGCAGGGGCCCCGGCCCCGGGGCGGGGAGGGGCTGCGAGCCCGGGGCCGGGGGAGGTGCGGGCCGGCCTGCCGGGCTGCGGACCGGGCCGGGCGCCGCACCACCGGCTCCTCCAGGCTGTGGGAAACGGACGGCCTAGGCTCGGCGCTCCGGCCGGGCCGGGCCAGGCTGGGTTAGGCTGGGCGGCGAGAGCCGCGGCCCGGCCTGGATCCCGGGCCGCCGCGGAGTTCGGTATATATATTTAAAGTGATAAAAGGAAAGTACCCACTATGAAGAAGACTATACCATCAAAGCCATGATTCAAATTTGAAGGAGAGACAGTCTTTTATAAACTAAAAAGATAAAAAAGAAAATTAACATCACAATAAGATCTTTATAAGAAATGTTAAAGGAATTTTTATAAGCAGAAAAGAAAATTAGAAATATGAAATTTCTAGATTTCAGCTAGAAATATGAAAATTACAATAGGAAAATTATCTCCCTGAGAAAGGTAAATATAAAATAAAAGTAGTAGATCAATCATGTATAAAGCTAGCAGAAAGGCTAAAAGACAAAATTAGTAAAATAATCTATATCCACAATAAATAGGGATAGATAAAACAAAAATGGAAACTGTAATGTCAAAAATATTAACGTGTGTGGGGAGTAGAATGAATGTTTCTTGAAATGCATTCAAGCTTGAGTGATGAGAAACAATATAAATGCATATGCATATATATGTAAGTATGTATATAAAACACCTATATTTTAGTTGCTATGGAGATATATACATATATATATACAGCTATATGTAAAACATATATATACACATATATTTATTATATGAATTTTATTATTTTGACTAGATTCATCAAGAAAAGAGATAGGTCCCAAATAAATATATTCAGAAGCAAGAAAGGAACATTTACACCTGACACTACAAGATTACAAGATTACTTTGAATAATTATACATCAATAAAATAGAAAACCTATAAAAATAGATAAATTCCTAGAAATACATGCAATCCTCCAAGATAGCATAAAGAAGATATAGGAAATATGAAAAGACAAATTATTAGTAATTAATTCAATCAGAAATAAAAATAACTTTCAGCAAACAGGATCCAAGCCGACCATAGTGCATCACAGGTGAATTCTATGAATCATTTAAAGAAGATTTCACATCCATTCTTCTCAAACTATTGCAAAATGTTGCAGAAGAAGAAGTGTCTCAGAACTTACTTTATGAGATCAGCATTATCATGATAACAAAACTAGATAAAGATGTCACAAAAATACATACAGGCCAATATTACTGATAAACGTATGTATAAAAATTCTCAACAAAATATTAGCAAACAGAATTTAAACGTACATTAAAAGTATCATACAACATGATCAAGTGGCATTTATGTAATATCTGCAAATCAGTCAATGTGATGCACCTAATTAACAAACTGAAGAATAAAAAAAATGTAATCATCTCAGTAAAAAATCTTCTGAACAAACTCAACATCCATTCATGTTAAAAACTCTCAATAAAGTGGATATGGAGGAAACATACCTAAACAAAATAAAGGTCATCAATGACAAGCCCAAAACTAACATCATGGTCAATTTTAAAAACCTGAAAGCATTTCCTCTAAAATTAGGAATAACACAAGGATGTCCAACTTCACTACATTTATTCAACAAGTTGTGGAAGTCCCAGTCACATCAATCAGGCAAGAGAAAGAAATAAAAGAAATCCAATTTGGAAAGAAAGAAGTAAAACCATCTTGTTTGCAGATGACATGATACTATATGTAGAAAATTCTGAACTACTAGAAAACTACTAGAGCTCATCAGTAAATTCTGACAAGTTGCAAGATGCAAAATTAATATAAAAGAAATCTGTTGTGTCTGTATGCATGAATGATGAACTAAGAAAAAGAGACATTAAGAAAACAATTTCATTTACAATTGTGACAAAGAATAAAATACCTAGGTATAAATCTAACTAGCCATTATAAATAATTCTAATATATGTTTGGAAGTGCAAGAGATCCTAGATAGCTAAAACAGTCTTGGGAAAGTAAAAATAAAAAAGCTAGTAGTATCACTCTGCTGATTTCAAACTATTCTACAAGGACACAGTAATCAAAAGAGTATGGTACTGAGACAAAAGTGGACAGATAGATCAATGGAACAAAATATAGAGTCCAGAAAGGAACTTATGATTATACAGTCAAATCAACTATGACAAAGAGTGCAAGAATATACAATAAGAAAAAAGAACCAGCTTTTTCAATAAATAGTGTAGAGAAAACTGAACAGCTACTTGCAAAAGAATCAACCTGGACTATTTTCCCACACCATATAAATCATAAACTCAAAATGTATTAAAAAATTAAATGTAAGCCCTGAAATCATGAAACATCTGGAAGAAAACTTAAACAGTATACACTTTGATATAAATATTAATATTTTGTGGATATATGTGCTCACAGAAGTGAAATAAGAGCAAAAATAAGGAAATGAGACTACAAAAAATTAAAACTTTTTGGACAGGCAAGGAAACTATCAATAAAACAAAAAAGAGACTTCTAAATATTTTAAAATATTTTAATATTTACAACTGATAGATCTAATAAGATGTTGTAGTCAAAATAATCAGAGAATGTCTACAACTAGACATCAAAAATAATAATAATAATTAAAAATTGAACAGAGGACTTAAGTTGACATTTTTTCCAAAGATTTACCTGGGCACATGAAAAGATGCTCAACATCACCAGGCATCAGGGAAATAGAAAACAAAACCACAGTGAGATGTCACCTCACACCCATCATAATGACTATTATAAACAAAGACAATAAATAAATGTCTGTGAGATTATGGAGAAAATAGAACCTCAGGCACTGTTGGTGGGGATATAAAATGGCACAACCACTACAGAAAATGATATCAAGCTTCACCAGAAAATTAAAAATAGAGCCACCACAAAACCCAGCAATTCTACGCCTAGGCATTTATCAGAAGAAAATGAAAACACTGATTTGAAAAGATTTGTTGTTTAGTCTCTCAGTCATGTCTGACTCTGTGATCCCATGGACTGCAACGTGCAAGGCTTTCCAGTCTTTCACCATCTCCTGGAGCTTGCTCAAACTCATGTCCATTTAGTCAGTAATGTCATCCAACCATCTCATCCCCTATTATCCCCTTCTCCTCATGCCTTAATTCTTTCCCAGAATCAGGGTATTCTCTAATGAGTCAGCTCTTCACTTAAGATGGCCAAAGTATTGGAGCTTTAGCTTCACCATCAGTCCTTGCAATGAATATTCAGGTCAGATTTCCTTTAGGATTAACTGGTTTAATTTCCTTGCAGTCCAAGAAACTCTCAAGAGTCTTCTTTAACACCACAGTTCAAAATCATCAATTCTTTGACACTCAGCCTTCTTTATGGTCCAACTCTCACATCCACACATGATACTGGAAAAACCATAGCTTTGAATATACATACCTTTACAGTAAAGTAATGTCTCTGCATTATAAAATACTGTCTATGTTTATCATAGCTTTTCTTCCAAGGAGCAAGCATCTTTTAATGGTATGGCTGCAGTCACTATCTGCAGTGATTTTGGAGCCCAACAAAGCAAGGTCTGTCACTCTTTCCATTGTTTCCCATCTATTTGTCATGATGTAATGGGACTGGATGCCATGACCTTCGTCTTTTGAATGTTGAGTTTTAAGCCAGCTTTTTAATTCTCCTCTTTCACCTTTATCAAAAGCCTCTTTAGTTCCTCTTTGTTTTCTACCATAAGGGTGGTGTCATATGCATATCTGAGGTTACTGATATTTCTCCCGGCAATCTTGATTCCCTCTTGTGCTTCATCCAGCTCAGCATTTCACATGACGTACTCTGCATATTTGATAAATAAGCAGGCCAACAATATACAGCCTTCTTTTCCCAATTTGGAACAGCCCGTTTTTCCATGTCCTGTTCTAACTTGCTTCTTGACCTGCATACAGGTTTCACAGGAGGCAGGTAAGGTAGTCTGGTATGCCAATCTCTTTAAGAATTTTTCACAGTTAATAAACTGTTATCTCAATAATGATCCACACAGTCCAAGGCTTTAGTGTAGTCAATGAAGTAGAAGTAGATGGTTTTCTGATAGTTGTTTTGAAGCAGAAGTAGATGTTTTGAAAAGATTTGCATAATTCTATGTGGAAAAATCAAGAGAGTTCCAGAAAAGCAACTATTTCTGCTTTATTGACTAGGCCAAAACCTTTGACTGTGTGGATCACAATGAACTGTGGAAAATTCTGAAAAAGATGGGAATACCGGACAACCTGACCTGCTTCTTGAGAAACCTATATGCAGGTCAGGAAGCAACAGTTAGAACTGGACATGTAATAGCAAACTGATTCCAAATAGGAAAAGGAGTATGTCAAGGTTGTATATTGTCACCCTGCTTATTTAATTTATATGCAGAGTACATCATGAGAAACACTGGGCTGGAAGAAGCACAAGCTGGAATCAAGATTGCCGGGAGAAACATCAATAACCTCAGATATGCAGATGACACCACCTTTATGGCAGAAAGTGAAGAGGAACTAAAGAGACTCTTGATGAAAGTGAAAGAGGAGAGTGAAAAAGTTGGCTTAAAGCTCAACATTCAGAAAATGAATATCATGGCATCTGGTCCCATCACTTCATGGGAAATATATGGGGAAACAATGTCAGACGTTATTTTTCTGGGCTCCAAAATCACTGCAGATGGTGACTGCAGCCATAAAATTAAAAGACACTTACTCCTTGGGAGGAAAGTTATGACCAACCTAGATAGCATATTCAAAAGTAGAGACATTACTTTGCCAACAAAGGTCCGTCTAGTCAAAGCTATGGTTTTTCCAGTGGTCATGTATGGATGTGAGAGTTGGACTGTGAAGAAAGCTGAGCACCCAAGAATTGATGCTTTTGAACTGTGGTGTTGAAGAAGACTCTTGAGAGTCCCTTGGACTGCAAGGAGATCCAATCAATCCATTCAAAAGGAGATCAGTCCTGGGTGTTCTTTGGAAGGACTGATGCTAAAGCTGAAACTCCAATACTTTGGCCACCTCATGCAAAGAGTTGACTCATTGGAAAAGACCCTGATGCTGGGAGGGATTGGGGGCAGGAGGAGAAAGGGACAACAGAGGATGAGATGGCTGGATTTCATCACTGACTCGATGGACATGAGTTTGAGTGAACTCCAGGAGTTGGTGATGGACAGGGAGACCTCACGTGCTGCAATTCCTGGGGTTGAAAAGAGTTGAACACGACTTAGCAACTGAAGTGAACTGATGTTCACTACAGTATTATTTACAATAGCTAAGATATGGAAGCATACTAGGTGCCCATTGATAAATGAAACAATAAAGAAGATGTGGTATAATATATGCAATGAAATATTATTTAACCGTAAAATAGAATCAAATCTCACCCTTTGTGAAAACATGGATGCACCTAGAAGAAATTATACAAAATGAAATAAGTCAGACAGAGAAAAACAAATACTGTATGATTTCATTTATATGTTGGATATATAAATCAAAACAATGGACAAACAGAAACAGTCATAGATACAGACAACAGTTAGGAGATTGCCAGAGGGGAAGGTGGGTGAGGAGATAAGAGAATTATGTGACAGAAATCAAGAGGTACAAAAGTCCTGGGGAAAACAAAAATATGCCTGCAATGCAGGAGACCCAAGTTCAATTCTTGGATCGGGAACATTCCCTGGAGAAGAAATGGAAACCCACTTATTGCCTGGTGAATTCCATAGACAGAGGAGGCTGGTGGGCTACAGTCCATGGGTTGCAAAGAATCAGACATGACTGAGTGGCTAACACTTCACTTTCATGTATGAGGTAATTAATGTTCACTAAATTTGTGAACACTTCATGATATTAACATTTTACAAATGATGTGACATTTCATGATTATATAAATAAAATCATTATGCTATGCAGCTTAAATTTATACAATGCTTCATGTCAATATATCTCAATAAAATTGGAAGAATAAATGTTTTAAAATAGTAAATGGTTTTGGAAAAGATAATAGGTTTACAAAATAATGAAGATATGCTTCATTTCAAGTTTATGTTTCTGTGATTCTAATTCATAAATATAAATACTGTTCAAAAGCTATGTTAATGTGTTTTAGTTAATCAAAGAAACATTAATAAACATACAGTGTTTATTTATCCATGAATATGCAGTCAAGGCTATGGTTTTTCCTGTGGTCATATATGGATGTGAGAGTTGGACTGTGAAGAAGGCTGAGCACCAAAGAATTGATGCTTTTGAACTGTGGTGTTGGAGAAGACTCTTGAGAGTCCCTTGGACTGCAAGGAGATCCAACCAGTCCATTCTGAAGGAGATCAGCCCTGGGATTTCTTTGGAAGGAATGATGCTGAAGCTGAAGCTCCAGTACTTTGGCCACCTCATGTGAAGAGTTGACTCATTGGAAAAGACTCTGATGCTGGGAGGGATTGGGGGCAGGAGGAGAAGGGGACGACAGAGGCTGAGATGGCTGGATGGCATCACTGACTCGATGGATGTGAGTCTGAGTGAACTCCGGGAGTTGGTGATGGACAGGGAGGCCTGGTGTGCTGCGATTCATGGGGTCGCAAAGACTGAGTGACTGAACTGAACTGAACTGATTCTAGTGTATTTTCAAAAGCAGCCTGAATGGATTAGTCTTTTTGTGAACCATGGTCTTAACCTCTCTAGAAGAAGAGCAGCCAGTTTGAACCAAAGGGGAAGGATACAGGAAAGAATGAAAGATGGCTGTAGAATTCTTATGTTCTATAGGATGTTACCATAGAGCTATTTGGTTGAGAATGTGTGATGTTCTTCAAAATTAAGGAAAGAAAGACTCAAAAAGCAATTCAGAGATCATTAGGACTGCCTCCTTAGTTTAAAAACAGAGGCCCTTGCCTGGGTTTCAACAAATCTAATGACCACCACCAAAAGCCATGAGAGTCTGACTCTTTACCCAGCAGAGCTATGGGGGCATGGCCACTTCCACCTAGGTTTTGAAGGATGGAGCATTACAGAGATATGGCAGAAGATTTTAACAATAAGGGCGAGGCTACCTATAGGAAAATGCTCTGTGGAGAAATGGAGGTAGGGTTTCCCTGAGACCTTAAACGGGTAAAGCCACCAGCATACAATTCAGCCCAAAACAGCATGGGACTCCAACTCACGAGAGTTGATGCATGAACTGTGCCCAGTCAAAACTTGGTGGTGAGGATATCCCAGTGTGTCCAGGAGGCAAGACCCCTGCCCCTGTGAAAACAGCAGGAAAAGCAAAGTCTTAAGGTTTAATGTTTTGCCTGTTGGGTTTTGGACTTGCTTGCAGTCTGTCACCCCTTGTTTTCCTATTTCTCCCATTTGGGATGCAAGTGTTTACCCCATGTCTATCCTACCACTGCATTTTAGAAACACATAGTATTTAATGTCACAGGTTCTTACTAAAGAAAATTTGCCTCAGAATGAATTGATATTTAGATGAGACTTTGGACTTTAGCTTTTCAGTTGATTTAGGCATGATTAAGACTTCTGGATTGTTGGAAGAAAATGAATATATTTTTCACATGAGAAGGACATGGATTTTAGTGGTCCAGGGATCAAATGTTGTGATCTGAATGTGTATGAAAAGTGAAACTGAAAGTCACTCAGTTGTGGCTGACTTCTTGCGATCCCATGGACTATACAGTCTGTGGAATTCTCTAGGCCAGAATACTGGAGTGGGTAGCTTTTCCCTTGACCAGGGGATCTTCCCAATCCAGGGATAGAACCCAGGTTCTCCACACTGAAGGTGGATTCTTTACCAGCTGAGCCAAAAGGGAATACCTAGAATACTGGAGTGGGTAGCCTATCCCTTTCCCAGCAGATCTTCCTGACCCAGGAATTGAACGAGAGTCTCCTGCATTGCACGTGAATTCTTTACCAATTGAGCTATCAGGGAAGTCCCTCAATGTGTATGTCTCCCCAAAAATCCTATTGCCTGATATAATGGTATTAGGAAGTGGAGATTTTGGGAAGTACTTAGGTCATGAGAATGAAACTCTCTTGGATTGACTGTATTAATGCTGTTATAAAAGAGACCCCACAGAGCTTCCTAGCTCCCTCCGTCATGTGAGGATACATTGAAAAGGCATCCTTCAGGAAGTGGGTCCTCAGAAAACACTGAATCTGTTGACCTCCTAATCTTAGACTCTCCATCCTCCAGAACTATGAGAAATATGTCTGGTTTTTATAAGCTACCCTATTTGTGGTATTGTGTTATAGTACCCAGACAGACTAGGAGAAGCTAGAAAGTGAGGATAAAATTCCAGAAAGGAGCAACAGAGAGTGGAACAACTCAAAATCTAAGGCTAAATTCAGCCTTAGATTTTCCAGGTATCTGGAAGTATCACATATGCTTATGGCTAATATAACTGAACATAGATTTCAGCTGCCACCACTTCACAGAGAGGCAGTTTGCAACTTGAGTTCTGCCAATAGTGTCTGTATTTTGTTTAGGATACCTTGTAGAAACACAAGGTTCTGTTATGTTCTTCTAAAGATTGTGTGTGTATGTTTCTACTTACATAATTGTGTCAGTATAGATTTCTTCTAATGTATGCACAAGGTAATTTTTTTCCAGTTTGTCTGAATTTTCTAGAATATCTAGACACTATTTACTAATAGTATGACTAGAAGTATTCTCCTAAAAGTTCTAATTTTTCCAATCATATTGCAGTTTTGCTTTTTAGGATGACTATTTTTGAATCTTAGAAAAGGTAATATTCTTTTATCTTGTCTATTCATATTTTTCATAGATAATCATTAGGAAAGCTGATTTTTCTTAAATGATATTACAGAGTTTATTGCAATTAATGTGAATTTCCATCTTCATTTGTTGAAGTCATAGATATTCTGATATGTAGCTATGCAATGAAATGATACCTTGATAATAAACTATATTTGATATTAGTTAATTATTTTCTGCTTTGTAACCATGTGAATGTTTCATAATATTCAAGAAATTACATTTACTTTGATTGATTTTAATTGACTTTCTCAAGTCATATTTTACCTAAAGTAAACTTTGCACATTTTAAGTATAATGTATATTGAATTAGTTGCTCAGTTATGTCCAACTTTTTATGACCTCCATACACGGAATTCTCCAGGCAATAATACTGGAGTGGGTCGCCATTTATGGAAAGTAAATGGGAAAAAAGTGGAAACAGTGACAGATTTTATTTTCTTGGGCTCCAAAATCACTGTAAAGAGTGACTGCAGACATAAAATTAAAACATGCTTGCTCCTTGAAAGGAAATCTTTGACAAACCTAGACAAACATATTAAGATGCAGAAACATCACTTTGAAGATCTGTCTAGTCAAAACTATGATTTTTCCAGTAGTCATGTATGGATATGAGAGTTGAACCATAAAGAAGGCTGATGGCCAAAGAATGGATGCTTTTGATTTGGGTTCTGGAGTAGACTTTTAAGAATCCCTTGGACAGCAAGAAGATGAAATCAATCAATCCTAAAAGAAATCAGTCCTGAATGTTCATAGGAAGGACTGATGTTGAAGCTGAAGCTCCAGTATTATGGCCACCTGATGTGAAGAGCTGACTCATCAGCAAAGACCTTGATGCTGGGAAAGACTGATGGCAGGAGGAGAAGGGAACAGCAGAGAATGAGATGGTTGGATGGCATCATCAACACAATGGATTTGAGAACAAACTCTGGGAGAGAATGAATGACAGGGAATCCTGGCCTGCTGCAGTCCATGGGATTTCAAAGGTATGGACATGACTTATCAGCTGAAAACAACAACAATATATTGGGTTGGCTAAAATTTCATTTGGGTTTTTGTGCCAACTTACAGTAAAACACAAATGAACTTTCTGGCGAACCCAATAATTCAAAGGCTTTAGAAAAATTTATGCATCAGAATAGCTGTCAGTCAAGTTTAAAACTATTCTATTATTCCATAAAGTTTGTGGTGCTGTTTTGTAGTAAATTATTGACTCCAAACTCATGGCTTAGACATCACTGATCTCATTTCTACCATATAAAATTATATCTACGTTCAGAAATTCATGTAAAAAGAATCCCATGGTAGCCATCTTGGCTTATTTTGCTCAGCATACTGCTTTTAGTTTTAGACATAGTTTCCTGTGTCAGTAGTTTGTATATTTTTTTGCTGATTAGAATTCCATTCTATAAATAAACAGGGTATACATCCCTTTGACTATCAATGGGTATTTGCTGTTTTGACTTTTTTTTTTTAATCGTTACTGCTGTTTAGTCACTCAGTCGTGTCTGACTCTTTGTGACCCCGTGGACTGCAGCATGCTGGGTTCCCTGTCCTTCACTAACTCCCAGAGCTTGCTCAAACTCATGTCCATTGAGTCGATGATGCCATCAAACCATCTCGCCCTCTTTCACCCCCTTCTCATCCCACCTTAGATCTTTCCCAGCATCAGGTTCTTTTCTAATGAGGCAGCTCTTCATATCAGGTGGCCAAAGTGTTGGAGCTTCAGCTTTAGCATCAGTCCTACTATTAAAAAATAATATTGTTATAATTATTAAAAAGTATGTTTTGGACAGAAGTTTTCATTTTGTTCAATAAATACTTAGAAGGGTAATTCTTAAGTAATATCATCCAAACTGTTTTCCCAAGTACATATATCATTTTGTAATTTTCGGTTTTTGTTTTGTTTTGTTTTGTTTTTTTGCAATGACGAGTTCTAATGGATCCATATCTAGATAAACTGTTGATACCATCAATAGCTTTAATTTTAGCTATCTAGTAGGGCAGTACCTCATTGCCTTTTAATTTCCCCTGTGATATTTTATCTTTAACATTTATGTATTTGCTTGTTGGCCATTCATGTATAGTGTTTGTATATATATATAATTTGTGTGTGTGCTAAGTTGCTTCCATTGTGTCTGACTCATTGTGACCCTATGGACTGTATACCACCAGGTTCCTCTGTCACTCTGTCTGTCTGTCTGTCTGTCTCTCTCTATATATATAGAGAGAGAGAAAGAGAGTTTTCGTTGTTATATTGGGGACTATATATCTTAAATTTTGTGTATGTGATGTGAAGTGGAGTGAAGGTACATTTTCTTCCCTACATGTCTATCCAGTTGTCACTATATATATATATATATATATATATATATAATGTTTATTCAAGTCTTTCACTCATTCTTAGATTTCTAAATGACTTTATATTTAGTTATAGAATTTCCTTATCTATTTGGAACATAAGACCTTTAATAGATACATGTGTTGGGAGTGTTCATCCCTGTCTGAGACCTGCTTTTCTATTTTTTGATAATGGCACCTTTTTGAAGAGGAGGTGGTTTTCATTTTGAAGATAATTCAATTGATTATTGCTATATGTTAATATTTAATCTGTCCAAATATTCTTTGTCTACCCCAAGGTAGTGAGCATTCCCTCATGTATTTTGCTATAGATGTTTAAAGTTTTGTTTTTATTTTGGGGACTATATATCTTATTTTGTGTGTATGTGCATATTGTGTGAAATGGAATGAAGGCACACTTTCTCTCCCACATATCTATTCAGTTGTCACGCTTTATGATTTCTTAAAAATCTGTGCTCTCTGATGAATTCTGTCAGTATCTTTTATAGATATCTATTATATTTGGTTATTTAAATTTTTTGTTGAATTTTCATCAGATTATTAGCAAGAATGTTCTTCCTTTTTTATTGCCTTTTATTGTTTCTACTTGTGGAGTTTGTTTTGTTTTAGGGGAATCTAATAATCTGATTAGATGTTGGAGAAGACTCTTGAGAGTCCCGTGGACTGCAAGGATATCAAACCAGTTAATCCTAAAGGAAATAAATTCTGAATATTCTTTGGAGGGACTGATGCTGAGACTGAAGATCCAATACTTTGACCACCTGATGAGAAGAGCTGACTCACTGAAAAAGACCATGATGCTGGAGATGATTGAAGGCAGGAGGATAAGGGGATAATGATGACAGAGGATGAGACGGTTGGATAGCATCCCTGAGTCTATGGATATGAATTTGAGCAAGTTCCAGGAGATGATGGAGGACAGAAAAGCCTGGTGTTCTGCAGTCCATAGGGTTGCAAAGTGTTGGACACAACTAAGTGACTGAACAACAGTTATCTGATTAATTTATTATAAATCTTCCATGTATTTTTAAACAAGTTGAAATTTCTGTTAAATAATGACTTCTTCTAAATCAACTAAGATGAAAATGAAAAGTGAAGTCATGAAGTCATGTCCAACTCTTTGCGACTCCACGGATTGTACCCCACCAGGCTCTTCCACCCATGGAATTCTCCAGGCAAGAATACTGGAGTGGGTTGCCATTTCCTTCTCCACAGGATCTTCCTAACCCAGGGATCAAACCCAGGTCTAAAAGGTAATTATTTTATTATACCATTGAATTCTTCTATTTTTGCATTCTGGGTCACTTAAATTCTTATAAATGTTTACCAAAATTTTCTTGCATTTCTAGTTTTATCTTATATATTTAGTTTCATTGCCATTTAATATATACTCTTCTTGTGTTTTAATTTCCTCAAAATCTGCACCTCTTATCAAAACATAGTGAATTTTTTTTTACTATTTAGTGTTATCATTAAATTCCTCACATCTTATATTGTTATTCTGCCTGTATTCACAAGATATTGTATAACCTGCTCATGCATATATTTTAAAACTGTATTCATTTCATCTTAATGTATTCCTTAATCTTACTTTGCTATGTTACTTAGGGCAGCTAACACAGTTTCTTCTGTGTGTTACACATTGGCAAAAATAAGGAGTAATTTCTCATACAATTTTCCCTCCCAGGTCTTTAAGATACTTCTTATATATTTCATCTTATTATAGGATATTCATCTCCTATCTGTCAAACTACAGTCCTTCTCTAATTTAAATTGCAGTCAAGATAAAATTTACCCAAATTTACAGACTACCCACTCCAGTATTCTTGCCTGGAGAATCCCATGGACAGAGGAGCCTGGCAGGCTACAGCCGATGGGGTCACAAGAGTCAGACATGACTTAGCGACTAAACCACCACCACATAGACTAACTCCTTACTAAAGTTGCACAATTTTCTTCATTTAATTTCTAATGAAATCCAAGTTCTCAGTATTCTTTTTTTTTTTTGCCTCACAGTTTATTAATCTATTGGAAATGTTGAATAAAAGTCTCTGATTATTTATGTGAAAAGTAAAACTTCAAGGATTTTGCTTTTATGCCCTTCCTGACAGACTGTGATTCGAACATTTCACCAGAGGCTTCTTCAATAATATTCAGAAGCTCAACAGATTTGCAGGGCTTTTGATTCTCTCAGAAGGAATGACATCAATTTGCAGTAACATTGAATATTCACATACTTTTGAATACATCACAGGCAAGAGTCTATACACTGATTACCAAATGTTTAATTTGAATACTTACCTTGTCCTTCTTTAAATATCTCCCCTTTTTAGAATTAAAGGGGTCTCAAAAAGTCATTTGGGTTTTTAAATAACACAGGATGAATAAAAGTTCTATTCAAAAGGTTAAAAGAACCCATAACTCTTTGAAGAGAGAAAACACAGATGATCTCTTTTGGTAATTGTTAAAGGTCATGTTTTAATCTAGTGCCTCAAACTGATAATAGGGAACAGCCACAAGACTATAGTTGAAGGTCATAACATCACACTGAACTAAAAGTATATTAGAATAAAATCAATTAAGCATGGTATTTGTCTTCTGAAATTATTGGGTTTAACCAAGTTCACACCCCCATATTTGATATGAATATTTATCTAAATATTTTGAGATAATAGCAAAAGAAGAAGAAAATAAATTAGGTGGATTAAAATGTAATTCAGTAATTTTAACATTGTGAATATTACTTTTGACTTACATGAAAGTCACTTTAACATGTGCTGATTATTGAATAATAATATTTTGATCAGACTTCTTAGTTTATCTCTTTTTCAAATTTTTCCATCCTCCATAATCTTTATTTCCTGCTGGATTAAATATATAATTGTTCTGTTGAAAATTGTCTAGGGTTAAATAAAAAACAGTTGCAAATTTTAGTGCTGTCATTGCCTGTCTCTTAGTATATATTCATTATATTGAAATAACTTAACCCAAAAACTGAATGGTTTGTAAAAACTGTAGCATTTTATTTTGCTAATATAGAACTCAGTATTATTCACTACTCATTAAAATATTAAGATTAGAGAAACGATGATAATGAGATAGATATTTCCTCAAAATGCTTGATGATTTGTTGCATCCACAAAAGAAAAGATCCAGTAATTTTACTGGTTTGTAAGTTCTTCTTTACTATGGGTAAACCCTCTGAGACAGTTACTTTTATGACAAGTTTTAAAGATGTCAAACTAGGGTTAATTTGGTTTTCAAAGTTTAACATATAAATTAGGAATGGATAAGGACTTGAAATCACTCAGGTACTCTTGCCTGGAAAATCCCATGGATGGAGGAGCCTGGTGAGCTGCAGTCCATGGGATCGCTAAGAGTCGGACACGACTGAGCGACTTCACTTTCACTTTTCACTTTCATGCATTGGAGAAGGAAATGGCAACCCACTCCAGTGTTCTTGCCTGGAGAATCCCAGGGATGGGGGAGCCTGGTGGGCTGCCGTCTATGGGGTCGCACAGTCAGACACGACTGAAGCGATGCAGCAGCAGCAAGGACTTGAACTTAGGCAAATTTCAGGAGATGGTGAGGGACAAGGAGTCCCCGTGTGCTGCACTCTGTGGGGTCACAAAGAGTCGGACATGACTGGACAACTGAACAATAACAAGAACTAACACAAAGATCTTTTTGGTATTCTTTATTTACCTTGTCCTCTTGCACTCTGCCCCCTAAGTAATCTCTTCAAAGACTGGTTTCAGAGACTCAGACAAGGCTCTAAAAGTGTACACTACAGGGCAGATGCAGAATGGCTTATGGGCAGTGAATTTAAATTAAAATATACAATAAAAAGACATTATGAGATTATATTCTCTAAAATTAATAAAGAAAAGGAATATAGCAATACAAATAATATGAGATTAGTTATTTCATTTCAAGTCCTCAGCAAAATCTACTGTTTGACAATGTTCTCTATTTTTTGTTAATAGGAAAAAAAATGTGGTCTCCAAGGTATAGCATTGCTTACAGTAGCCACTTTGAAGGAAGCAAAAGAGTAAATACTTTCTACTATGTATGACAAACTACTCAAAATACTTAAAAAGTCATAAATTTTACTGACATGGCATATTTTTTTAATTTATTTAAATTATAGTACATTATTCTCACAGTTTCTGATCAAAAGAAATTGAGATGTACAGGAATCAATATTTCTAAGATCATGAAGCTAGCTAGTGAAATAATTGCTATTAAACCCACTTCTGCTTTCCTCAGACTTTCATTATGAAGTTACCAAAACTTAAATGAAGAAAATAGTAAGCAAATTCTCACAACAGATAATAGTATGTTGATATTTCCATCTCTTCTAATGGAGCCATTCGTATCATCTTCCATATCATAACTGGTATATGTATCAGGTTAAAATTCAAAGACTGAAAAACTTTGAATAGAGAAGTTGTTGCAACTTAATTATATCTTGGTTCAAATATATGATTTTGAGGAATATTTGATATGCTATATTTTTATGTCACTTGTGATTTTAATCTCTAAATTATTTGTAGATGGATTTGCATCTGCCTTCTCTTAATTTCTTCAGTTCAGTCACTCAGTCATGTCCGACTCCTTGCAACCCCATGCACTGCAGCATGCCAGGCCTCCCTGTTCAACACCAATTCCCGGAGTTTACTCAAACTCATGTCCATTGAGTCAATGATGCCATCCAACCATCTCATCCTCTGTCATCCCCTTCTCCTCCTGCCTCCAATCTTCCCCATCAATAGGGTCTTTTCTAATGAATCAGTTCTTTGCATCAGGTGGCCAATGTATTGGAGTTTCAGCTTAAGCATCAGGCCTTCCAATGAATATTCAGGACTACTTTCCTTTAGGATGAACTGTTTGGATCTCCTTGCAGTCCAAGGGACTCTCAAGAGTCTTCTTCAACACCACAGTTCAAAAGCATCAATTCTTCAGCATTCAGCTTTCTTTATAGTCCAACTCTCACATCCATACATGACTACTGAAGAAAACACAGCTTTGACTAGACGAATCTTTATTGACAAAGTAATGTCTTTGCTTTTTAATATATTGTCTAGGTTGGTCATAGCTTTTTTTCCAAGGAGCAAGCATCTTTTAATTTCATGGCTGCAGTCACCATCTGTAGTGATTTTGGAGCCCCCCAAATAAAGTCTGTCACTGTTTGCATTGTTTCCCCATCTATTAATAGAGGCATATTTTGTATTGACTAACCCTTCTGTAGAATGCAATTGTAGTTCTGAATAGAACATAGGAACAACTATTTTGGAAGGAACTAAGAGTGAATAAATACAGGAGAAATCAAAAGGAAGTACACCATAAAGGGCTTCCTTTGTGGCTCAGGTGGTAAAGAATCTGCTTGCAATGTGGGAAACCTGGGTTTGACGTCTGGGTTGGAAAGATCCCCTGGAGAAGGGAAAGGCTACCCTCTCCAGCATTCTGGCCTGGAGAATTCCATGAACTGTATAATTGATAGGGTTGCAAAGAGTTGGGCATGACTAAGTGACTTTCACTTTCATACCTTAAATAGTTAAAAAAAAAAAATTACACCAAGTAAAATTCTTACAGTTTTTTAAAAATGTTTTGCCTGGGGACATGCTCCAGATCAAGTAGTATAGGATGAGTAGATATAGAAAACTGCAAATTACTACTTGTTTGAAGATTCTGAACTGAAGATTCAGAATGTGGGATTTGGCACTATCACAGTCTATAAACTGAGAAAATTAATTCAGGAAGAAATTGTGGCACAGAGAAGATGCTCCAAACTTTCCATTCAAACATTTCTATAGTCATTAGTTAAGTGTGGATGAATGTACACTCCTTAAATGTGAATTCATAGGCAAGATTTCAATCATGTGGGCAAAAGAGCAACAGTCAGAATTTTGGAAGAACTGAACAGTTTCAGCTGCTGCCCATCATGAGGAAGACATGTTTCATTTTATCCAGGAAAAACATTCTTCAGAAGAAGATAACAAAATCCAGTGTCTCTACAGAACATCATTCTCAATAATTTATATAAAATGAAATATTAGACATGTCCAAATTAAGGCCCACAGTCAAAGAAGAGGTTAAAAAAAAAACTGATGGCATAATAACCCAAATGCTGAAATTGATATGAATTTAAACTATCATAAATATACAGAAATACTTCAGAGATATGTTCATAACAAACATTTAGACTCTACAAAAATGAAAACTCTAAATAAAAAACATGAAAATATTTTTATATTACTAACAGACATATTTAGAGCCGAAGACTTGAGCATATAGTACAGCAGGTTTCCACATACTCCTTCTCCTCTCTCATAGTTTTCCCTATTTCTGATGTATTGCATTGTTTTAGTACATTTAATAAAAGTGTTGAACCAATATTGATACACTATTTTTACTACAATACATTGGTTACATTAAGATTTGCCCTTTTTGTATTACAGTTCTTGATAAATATGTAATTTAACCTATCCACCACTGAAGTCTTATAGAGCATAGTTTCACTGCCCTAAAATTCCTTGTACTATATTAGAGCAGTTCACACATTCTCCACTACATCTCCAAACCCCTGGCAACCAATGATATTTCTGCTGTTTCTGTAGTATGAGCTTTTCCAGAATGCCTATAAATGAAGTCATACATTATATTCTATTTTCAGACTGGCTTCTTTCACTCAGCAATATGAATTTTGGATCCTTCATGTCTTTCTGTGGCTAGATGCTCATGCATTTTTATCACTAAATAATGTTCTATTGCATGTAATATACATAGTTTGTTTATTTATTCACCTATTTAGAGACATCTTGGTTGGTTGCAGTTATTAAATATTTATGTGTAGATTTTTGTGAACTAATTGGAAATTTTAAAATTAAAAATTACAGTAATTGAAATAAAACTCTAAGCAAATAGCTATAATGACTCAGGAGGACAGCAGAAATGTTCAGTGAATTTGAGTAAACACCTGGAAATATAACTGGATCTTAAGAATGAAGAAAACACTTAAAAAAAAAAATCCAGAGTCTTATTTCTATGGGACAATATCAATTCATTTAGCATATATGTATATATGGGTTTTTGTTCAGTTGCTAAGTCATGTCTGACTCTTTGTGATCCCATGGACTATAGTAGTAATAGTCCTTTACTATCTTCTGAAGTTTGCTCAGATTCATGTCCATTGAGTCAGTGATGCTATCTAATCATCTAGTCCTCTGCCATACCCTTCTCCTTTTGCCTTTAATCCTTCTCAGCATCAGGGTCTTTTCCAGTGAGTCACCTCTTCACATCAAGTGACCAAAGTACTGGAGCATCAGCTTCAACATCAGTCCTTTCAATGAATATTCAGAGTTGATTTCCTTTTGGATTTACTGGTTTGATCTCCTTTCAGTCCAAAGGACCCTCTAGAGTCTTCGGTGCTCAGGCTTCTTTATGGTCCATCTCTCATATCTGTGCATGACTACTGGAAAAGCCATAGCCTTGCCTATATGGACCTTTGTTGGCAAAGTGATATCTCTGCTTTTTAATACACTGTCTAGGTTTGTCATACATTTCCTTCCAAGAAGCAAACACTTAATTTCATGGCTGCAGTCATCGTTCACAATGATTGTGGAGTCCAAGAAAATACAAGTGTAGGTATTAGTATTATTATCTCAATTTTACATTCAATCCATTGTTGATATGCTATTTCATCATGGGTCTCTGGTCCAAAGTATTATCAATTCCCCTCATATATTCATAAAAATAGTCTCTCCATTCTTAATCATTTTTCTAACACACTTCCTGTATTCATCTGTTCTGAATATTAAATTGTTTACTTTCTGTTCCCGCATTATATCTTGCCCTTTTGTATGGCTTAAGCTTCTTATTTTGAGGCACTAGTATGTTTCATTAATCCAACATATCAATCTAGTTGAAGAAAACCACCATTGAATTCTATTGCCTTAGTTTATCTAAGTTTGAAAAATCTTCTTCCCATGAGATTGGTGGTAGGTCAAATAATGGTCCCCCGCAAATGTTCACATCTTAATCCCTGAAACTTTTGTATATAATTTTTATGGTCAGTGGGATGTTACAGATTTAAATAAATTGAAGATCTTGACCTGGGGAGATTACCCTGGAATAATCCCCAGCTGGGCCCAGTGTAATCACAAAAGTATGATGAGAGAAAGACAAGAACACCAGTCAATAATGAAAGAGGTGATGATAGAATCAAAAAGCTGGAGTGAGGCAAGAAGTCATAACCTAAGTAGTGCAGATCCTGTTGTGGAAACTGAAAAAAATAAGGAAACGACTTTTCCCCAAAACCTCTAGAAAGAATGCAGCCCTGCAGACATTTTTATTTTAATCTTCTGATGTCCAGAACTTCAAGAGAATAAATTTATATTGTTATTAACCACTAGGTTTGTGATCATTGCTATAGCTACAATAAGAAACTAATTTAGAGTTTGGCCCCTGAAAGTGGAGTGCTGATGTAAAAATATTTTTAAAATGTAGAAGTGTTTTTGGAATTATAAAATGAGTAGAAAATGGCAGAGTTTTGAGATACTAAGAGAAAAAGAAATCATCATAAACTTTTGGTAGGCAAATGGATGTTAAAATCTCTGCTGGCGAGAGCTCAGGATGAAGTGAGGAGCATGTAGAGACAACACAAAATTCAAGAAATCCCCTAGAAGCTGAAAAGAGCCAAGAAAATAGATTCACCCTTTCAGAAACTCCAGAAGCGATGGACACTACCTACACCTTGACTTTAAACTAGTAAACTTGATTTTAGAGTTCTGACTTCCAGAACTGTAAAATAATAAATCTATGTTGTCATTAAATTTGTGTTAATCTGTCAGAGCAGCAACAGGAAACTAACGAGCCTGAAAGTAACTAATTTAGCTTCATTCTCAAACCTATTTTCCATTCAAGTTATTTGAAGTAGTGTGATGAGGAAATATTAATCTGGTAGGGATTGAGGTTTCTTTCACTGGGACAAGCTAGGATTGCTGGAATTATATTTGGTGGAAGAGGAACTCAGTAATGTAAGAATTTCTGTACCATTTAAGAAGAAATTTACACTGACATGAAAGTTGATAGAATTTCAAACTGTATGTTATAATAAGCTTCAATTTAAACTTGTCCATTAAGATCCACTTAAGACTATTCTTTGTTCTATCCTCCTAATAAAAAAAGAATCTCTATTCGCTTTAGTAACTAACACTCACCTCATGTAGGTTAGTGATGAGGTCACATTGAATAAATACATCCTATTCTATAACTAATTATATTACAATGAGTTTCTCTTTCTATATTTAACATTTTATTTCTAAGTTCCAGAAAATCCTAATGGTTGTGAAGAAAATCATTTTTAGTTTTATTTTTTAATGGTTATAGTTATAGTTTATTGTTATAAATTGCATTTGTCTTGGAGTAGCTTGAGTCTGCACATGTTATGTCAGTTGCCAATATGGAAATTGATGAGAATTTATGGGACACAATATAATTATTTATCACTGAGCCAACTGTAATTATATCCTATTGGAAATCTGATAAGCCATTTTTCTATTTTTAAATATAGTCCTGAATTACAACTCAGTAGTGTGAAAGTGTCTTTTCCTCACAAGCAACATGTAAGCATCAAGATTTAGTACTAGACCACTGATCCACTTTTTGAAGCTAAAAACAGGCCAAATTAATTTTAAACAATAAAAGAAACTAAATTAGATTATACTTAAGTGCTCAAGATATGTGTTATATATTTGGCATATAATCTGTTTATTGGAAAAATAATTAATAACTTCATCAGAAGTGATTGTTTTCTTGGCTGCTATCTCACTGATTGCTCTCTTTAATTCTCATGTTCTTATATCTTTCCATTTATTCCTCTCTTCCTACTCAGAATTTTTCATTGGCTAAATACAAATAAAGACTGAAAGGTTCCTATTGTAAGAACTCATTTACCCAAAGTTTTCCAAACCAACATTCAGTTCAGTAAAATACATTTGAAAAATTTTTTGATTATCCATGTAAATGTAAATAAAAATATATTGCATTGTTCTCAATGAATATATTTATGGTATTCTTGGTATACCTTAGCTCCAATACATTTGTAACTTCTAGTGAACTATGACAGAATCTTTATTATCATACTCTGCATAGTAGAATGCACAGTGAAAGTTCAGGTTATTTCAGTTAAGCAATGGAAAGCTTCTTTCCTAAATAACCTCAGTGCAATTTCTAAGACAGATACTCTATAACACCACAGTGAAATGTCTTGCCAATATAGCTTCATCCTACTAATACTGCTTCATAAATATGGAAGGATGTATCTGCTCTATTTCTCTCTCCTCTCTTTCTCTCCCATTCTATTCCTAAAAATGAAAAATGATTTGAAAAAGAGAACTTTTCAAGAATGACAGGAAAATCTCTATTCATCTTTGGTTGTGCAGAAATGTTAATGAGTATGAGAGGGTTTTGTTCTTCATATGCAATTGCTGTAAGGTGATGACAACAACAATCTCAGAGTCCTCACATGTACAGTGGTTCAGTTCAGTTCAGTCGCTCAGTCGTGTCCGACTCTTTGTGACCCCATGAATTGCATAACGCCAGGCCTCCCTGTCTATCACCAACTCCTGGAGTTCACTCACACTCACATCCATTGAGTCAGTGATGCCATCCAGCCATCTCATCCTCTGTCGTCCCCTTCTCCTCCTGCCCCCACTCCCTCCCAGCATCAGAGTCTTTTCCAATGAGTCAACTCTTCACATCAGGTGGCCAAAGTACTGGAGTTTCAGCCTTAGCATCATTCCTTCCAAAGAAATCCCAGGGCTGTCTCCTTTAGAATGGACTGATTGTATCTTTTTGCAGTCCAAGGGACTCTCAAGAGTCTTCTCCAACACCAGAGTTCAAAAGCATCAATTCTTCAGTGCTCAGCTTTCTTCACAGTCCAACTCTCACATCCACACATGACCACTGGAAAAACCATAACCTTGACTAGACAGACCTTTGTTGGCAAAGTAATGTCTCTGATTTTCAATATGCTATCCAGGTTGGTCATAACTTTTCTTCCAAGGAGTAAGCATCTTTTAATTTCGTGGCTGCAGTCACCATCTGCAGTGATTTTGGAGCCCAAAAAAATAAAGTCTGACACTGTTTCCACTGTTTCCCCATCCATTTCCCATGAAGTGATGAGACCAAATGCCATGATCTTCATTTTATGAATGTTGAGCTTTAAGCCAACTTTTTCACTCTCCTCTTTCACCTTCATCAAGAAGCTTTTTAGTTCCTCTTCACTTTCTGCCATAAGGGTGGTGTCATCTGCATATCTGAGGTTATTGATATTTCTCCTGGCAATCTTGATTCCAGCTGTGCTTCTTCCAGTCCAGCATTTCTCATGATGTACTCTGCATATAAGTTAAATAAGCAGGGTGACAATATACAGCCTTGAAGTACTCCTTTTCCTATTTGGAACCAGTCTGTTGTTCCATGTCCAGTTCTAACTGTTGCTTCCTGACCTGCATACAAATTTCTCAAGAGGCAGATCAGGTGGTCTGGTATTCCCATCTCTTTCAGAATTTTCCACAGTTTATTGTGATCCACATAGTCAAAGGCTTTGGCATAGTCAATAAAGCAGAAATAGATGTTTTTCTGGAACTCTCTTGCTTTTTCCATGATCCAGCATATGTTGGCAATTTTAAGCTTTAGAAATAATTTTTTGTGTATGTGTGTGGGGAGAGTGGGGTGGGGAATGTTCTGTTGCAGCCAATGCAACTAATAATCTGCATGGATATATGTTTTGAATGTTCTAAAGACCTGTTAATCTTTTTTAACCTCTGAATTTCTACAAATGTCCTTGCAGAACCAATTAATAAGTTGCCATATGCTGCTGCTGCTGCTACTCAGTCTCTTCAGTCATGTCAGACTCTTTGAGACACTATGGACCATAGGGCACCAGGCTCCCCTGTCATTGTGATTTTCCTGGCAAGAATACTAGAGTGGGTTGCCATGCCCTTCTCCAGGGGATCCTCCTGACCCCAAAATTGAACCCTCATCTCTTGCATTAGCATGCAAATTCTTTACCACCAAGTTACTGGGGAAACCCAGATTATTAATAATACAGCAATAAATACAGCAACACCAGAAAATTAAGAATATGCATTGCCCTATCATTGCAAGTGAAAGTGAAAGTCACCCAGTTGTGTCTGATACTCTGCGACCCCATGGTCTATACTGTCCATGGAATTCTCCAGGCCAGAATACTGGAGTGGTAGCCTTTCCCTTCTTGAGGGGATCTACCGAACCCAGGGCTTGAACCCAGGGATCGAACCGAGGTCTCCCACATTGCAGGCGGATTATTTACCAGCTGAACCACAAGGGAAGCCCAGGAATACCGGAGGGATAGCCTATTCCTTCTCCAGCAGATCTTCCCAACCCAGGAATTGAACCAGGGTCTCCTGAATTGCTGGCAGATTCTTTACCAACTGAGCTATTAGGGAAGCCCAAATGCAAACTTGGCGGCAAATGAAAATATGTACTTGACTTAACAATTCTGAGAAAAAATCTTAAATTCTGAAGCCTTCGCAGTAAAATGCAAAGTGATACACTTGAGAA
Organism: Bos taurus; assembly: GCF_002263795.3. Classification (NCBI taxonomy): domain Eukaryota; kingdom Metazoa; phylum Chordata; class Mammalia; order Artiodactyla; family Bovidae; genus Bos; species Bos taurus. Next base: position 41,396,818 of record NC_037339.1, on the reverse strand, counting down.
ATATAAACGTGCCAAAATATAAGTAAAATTAGAAAGATTTCAGTGGTCACAGAGAGGGTACAATCTTAGCACTGGAGACAGTTTGGGTTTCTCCATTGTCTTCATTTCTTAGTTGTATGACCTTGGGCAAGTTGGATAATCACTCTGTGCCTCAGTCTCCTCATTTTTTTTTTTTTTTTTAAGTACATGCAGACAGGCACAAAGGCAAACGCACAGAGGGAGTCTCCCCTTTGGGAAGAGTCTCACCTTTGGCTGCATCAGGTCTTGGTTGCTCAATGTGGGATCCCTCGTTACAGAGCGGGGGCTTAATAGTTGTGAGGCATGGGCATAGTTTCTCTGCTGCATGTGAAATCTTAGTTCCCTGAGCAGAGAATGAACCCAGGTCCCCTGCATTGCAATGTGGATTCTTAAGCCACTGGGCCATCAGGGAAGTCCAGTAAAATTAGGATAAGCTCCATACCTGTTTTATGTAGTTGTTATAAGGAGTAAATGAATTAATACTTTTAAAGCACTTGAACAGGATTTAGCACATAGTAAGAACTGTATATTTGTTATATTAAAATTATTTTAAAAATCCATGGCAACATTTCAAGTCTACACTTCCATAGAAAATTTCATAGATTCTTTGTGATCTTAGAAAATCTCTCAAGCAGCTGTGAGTAATTAAGTTACTCTCTAAACCTTGAGGAAAAGTAGAAGAGAAATCATGGGGGAATAGGCAGAGAGAATTCAGTGTTCTCTCAGATAATAATAAAAGGTGAAACTGCAGGGTCTCTCTTCCCAATACAAACACACTAGAAATTTGCTAACTCTACAAGTTCTGTTAAAATTATATTCAGTGTCACAATTATATATTTTACTGCAGCTGCCTTTGAATCATCATGGTACATGGTCCTCTAGATCTGTATGCCTGGTGCACCCAGGAGCCATTCATTGTTTAAGTCATTTATTCATCCATGCATTTAAATATCACTTAAAAAACACATATCAGTTCAGTTTAGTCGCTCAGTCGTGTCCGACTCTTTGTGACCCCATGAATCGCAGCATCCAGGCCTCCCTGTCCATCACCAACTCCCGGAGTTCACTCACACTCATGTCCATTGAGTCAGTGATGCCATCCAGCCATCTCATCCTCTGTCGTCCCCTTCTCCTCCTGCCCCCAATCACTCCCAGCATCTGAGTCTTTTCCAATGAGTCAACTCTTCACATGAGGTGGCCAAAGTACTGGAGTTTTATTCACTGGGAGGACTCATGCTGAAGCTGAAGCTTCAGTACTTTGGCCACCTGATGTGAAAAGCCAACTCGTTGGAAAAGACCCTGATGCTGGGGAAGATTGAAGGCAGGAGGAGAAGGAGATGACAGAGGATGAGATGGTTGGATGGGATCACCAACTCAGGGAAGCTTCTCGAGCTGCTGTCCATGGAGTCACAAAGAGTTGAACATTACTGAATGACTGAACAACAACAACAATGAATCATCATCCAGAATCCAAAAACTTAAATAGAATTCACATGCTATTCTTATAGGAGATGATACTGGGCAAACAGTTTCAAATATTCATTATAAACAGATGAAACAAGGGAGGAGTAGGGAAGTAGTCTTTGAAGAAGGATTGCCCTTTTTATCAGTTAGACAATGTGAAGACAGCCCCTCATAGCAGTCATTTTGAAAAAGAAATGCTTTTAAGCAACTCATAGTAAAATAGTCATAAATATACATATCAATTTTACCTATCTACATATGTAATTGATTATCTTGTTGGATTTGTGCCCCATTAACATCTAGAGGTAGTCATAACACATTGTTGATGATACATTTATAATTTTATTTAATTGCCTCAAATTTAGCTCTTAAATGTATCATAAATAATGTATCATAAGTAATGTATCAGTGAACAAAGATTAGTGCAAGGAGAACTAAATGAGTAGCCAAGAGACCAGAATACTAATCCCAGCTCCAAACCAGCACCAGCAGTGCAACTTCAGGCAAATTACTTCAAATGTAAAAGAGCTAAGTTGAATTAAATATCTCCAAGATTGTACGATTTAATGTTTTTGATGAATTAGAAATGCTATTCCTATTACTATGGATATAGGCCAGTGATTTGAAATACATTTTAAAACACTGCTTTAAGAATCACAAGGTGAATTATTAACCCAAATCTTCATACTTTAGAGACAAATAATGTAAGACTGAAAATGTACCCATGTAAATTTAAACACTTTACTTTCTAGTCATGTGTTATTTTTAAAGCTTCTTATTTTATGTTATCTTGATCTTTCACCAAGTTATTATGTTATAGTAATGACTTAAAACAATTTCACAGGATTTTATCTTATAAAGAATTAGTTATCCAAAAATTTTGTCTTGATACAAATTTGCACAAGATAGATGTAACTTTCTTTGAGCCAAATGAACTTGCTTCTACTGGGTATTATACAAAGGGCTAAAACAACCAACTCCTTACAGAACACGAAAGACTCCAGTAATAAAATATTTACTTCCTAGAGAGTCATAAGTGTGTACAAATATTGTATATATACATATATGTACATATATGTATAATAAGCTACAGAAAACCACTTTAAAAATTAAAAACTTTCACATAACTATTTACACATTTAGGAATATGATGTTCTTTGAATGCATATTGATATATCTATATATGTTCTAAATAAGACTATTTCCATTTATTTAATTCCAATATCCTAGATCTTCATTTCATCTGTTTTATATAAACAAAATAATTGAAAGTATTGACTGTCTTTACTGTATTGACTGATATAAACTTATATAAGGAAGAGCAATTATCCATTGCTAAATTAATACTGCATAGAATACCACCCAAACAGAGTGGCTTAAAGCAAAAGTCTTTTATTATATTTTTTGTGTCTGTGGATGAGAAGAGGAGTTTTGATGATTTGGGTCATTTTTGGGTAGAACTCATCTGTGCTCATTCATTTATTTGAGATAGGTTGGCAGTGGATTATGGCTGGCTGCTAAAATTGCCTCATCTGGGACACTGGGCTCTTTTCCATGCAGCCTTCACTTTCCTACAGTATTCTAGCCATATTCCTATGGGTGAAGCAAGCATTCAAGAGGAAGGAAGCTCAGTCACCAAACAGGAAGCAAGAAGTCATATGCATGTACTTCTCAATCCTCTGCTTGTCCAGTGATAACCAGCTGGACGAAGAAAGTCACATGTTGAGGCCGGAATTAAAGCAGGAGGGCACTGAAATTTACAGTGTTAAGATACAAGGTACAGGTAGACTTTTAATTTCCACAACTAATGCCACTCAGTATAAAAATCCTGAAGGGTACAGTGAATCATATGAATTTTCAGAGATACCTGTTTTAAGGATACTCAATTACTAAAGCCCTTAATCAATGCAAATAGATGAATGGTACTTACAGTCATTTTCTATGTTCTGATTATAAAAGTATTAATTAAAAAAATTAAAATTGATAAATCAGCAATTATGTTAAAAATCTTCAATATTTTAATAATTTTTCTTTAACTCTACATATGTGATTACATATTAAAAACAAAATTATGGCAAAACCAATACAATATTGTAAAGTAATTAGCCCTCAATTAAAATAAATAAATTTATATTAAAAAAGAGAATGTACTGTATATATATTATGTTTATACTGTTTGAATGCATACAATGTGTTTATTATTTATGCATACATTCACAATGTCATATATCATATAAACATATATGTGAAACCACATGTACACATGCACATACACCCAGACTTATATATAAATATATTTATACCTTTACTGAATTGCTTTTCAGTAAATACCTTTTACTGAATCATCTGCCTTATATGTATATATTTAAATCCTTCTTATCATAAACATTTCTCCACATAAAAGTTATTGAAGCTCTCGAATTCAACACCATATTTATTTATTTATTTTTTTGGTTCTATTTTTTTTTAATTTTTTTTTTTTTTTACTTTACAATATTGTATTGGTTTTGCCATACATCAACATGCATATTTATTAAAATGTTTATTTTGGGGATCATATATTGAAGCTATGTTATACTTTCTAATACATAGATATATTGTAGTCATTTTTTTCAAAATTATATCATAGAAATTATATTATTGGATCAAAAATGTAAATATTGCTAGAGTCTCAACATGTCATCCTCTCTCACCCATGGGAATGCTCTTATAATTTACCCTTCTAGTAAGGGTATTTGAAAAATACAGACCTCACTTCACTCTCCATGAAGTACAGTAGTTTGATTTGCCAGTTCAAAAATCAGACATGTTTTTCTTATTTTATTCTGACAAAGTAAAATCTTTAACATGTATAATATTGTCAGTTTATTTGACCTTCCTCTCCTTCAGTTTTCTCATATGAAAAACTGGTATAACTCCACAGATAGATTGGGTAAAGATTAAAAGAAGAATGAGAATTATAAATTGTGGAGCATATATTCAGGAAGCACAGCAAGTACTCAAAGGTGTTTAGTGTTTTTTATTGTTGATAGTACATTTGCTGATTTTATCTTTTATGGATTGGGCAATACAATATTTCAAATATTTTCTATCAGAGTATTTCTCATTTTCTTATCAACATATTAGAGCTCTTTACACTAAGAATATAAATTAATTGTCACATACATAGCAATGATTTTTTCTAGTTAAATGCTGACTTTGTTCACAGTGTTGTTATGAGCAGATTTATTTTAATTTTGTGTCTTCAAATATATTATTATTTTTACTTATCTTAGAATTTATTATTATTATTAATTTAGTTAGGTGATTTTTTAAAGTTTTATTTTATGTTGAAGTATAGTTAATTTACAATGTTGTGTTAGTTTCTAGTTCACAGCAAAGCAATTAAGTAAAAGGTATACATGTATCTATTCTTTTCCAGAATTATTTTCACATATAAATTGTTACAGAATATTGAATAGTTCCTTGTGCTATACAGCAGTTCCTTGTTGATTATCTATTTTAGATATAGCAGTGTGTACGCATTAATCCCATACTCCTGATTTATTTCTCCCCCTACCAAATTTCCCCTCTGGAAACCATAGTTTGTTTTCTATTTCTGTGAGTATGTTTCTACTTTGTAATTATGTTCATTTGTGTAATATTTTTTTAGATTTCACACATGTGATATGATATATTTGTCTTTCTCTGTATGACTTGCTTCACTCAGTATGCTGAACATCCATATTGCTGCAAATGGCAATATTTCTTCTCTTTTATTCTATTGTGTATTCTCTTCTACCACATCTTCCTTACCCATTCATCTGTCAGTGAATATTTAGGCTGTTTCGATATCTTGGTTGTTATAAATAGTGCTGCTGTCAATGTTGGGATGCATGTACCTTTTTAACTTATGTTTCTTTTTTTTTTTTTTCCCAGAAACTTGCTCAGGAGTAGGATTGCTGGATCACATGGCAGTTCTATTTTTAGTTTTTGAAGGAACTTCCATACTATTCTCCATAGTGGCTGTACCAATTTACAGAAGGGTCCACTTTTCTCAACATGCTCTCCAGCAACGGTTGTTTGCAGACTTTTTTATGATGGCCATTCTGGTCATTGTGAGAAAATGTTTCTTTGTAGTTTTGATTTACATTCATTTTATAACTAGTGATGTTGAGAGTCTTTGCATGTGCTTCTTTGGAGAAATGTGGATTCAGTTCTTCTGCACATTTTTTGATTAGTTTTTATTTTATTTTATTTATTTATTTTTTTGTTTTATATTGAGCTGCAGGAGTTGTTTGCATATTTTGGAGATTCATTCATTGTCTGTTTCATTTTCAAGTATTTTCTCCCTTTCTGTGGGGAATCTTTTCATGTTGTTTATTGTTTCCTTTGCTATGTAAAACTTTTAAGTTTAATTAGGTCCCATTTGTTTATTTTTGCTTTCGTTTTCATTACTCTAGGAGATATCACTGCAATTTATGTGAAAGAGTGTTCTGTCTATGTTTTCTTCTAAGAGTTTTATAGTATCTGGTCTTGCGTCTAGGTCTTTAATTTTCATTTTGAGTTTATTTTTATATATAGTGTTAAAGAATGTTCTAGAGTCATTCTTTTGAGTACTTGTCCAACACCACTTAGTGAAGAGACTGTCTTTTTTCCATTGTATGTTCTTGCCTCCTCTTTCATAGATGAATTAACCATAGGTGTGTGAGTTTATTTCTGGGCTTTCTATACTGTTCCATTGATCTATATTTCTATTTTTATGCCAGTACCATACTGTTCTGATTACTGTAATTTTATAGTATAGTCTGAAATTAGGATGCTTGATTCTTCCTTCCTGTTCTGATTCTTCTCTTTCTCAAGATTGCTTTGGCTATTTTGGTCTTTTGTGCTTCCACACAAGATTTAACTTTTTTTTTTTCTCAAGGTCTACAAAAATGCCATTGATAATTTAATAGGGAGTACTCTGAATCTGTAGATTGTCTTGGCTAGTATAATCATTTTGACAACATTGACTTTTCTAATCCAAGAACATGGTATATCTTTCTATCTGTTTGTGTCATCTTTGATTTCTTTCATCAGCATCTTAGAGTTTTCTGAGTATAGGTACAGTTTTCTGGGTACAGGTCTTTTGCTACTGTAGGTAGCTTTATTCTTAGGTATTTTATTCTTCCTGTTGCAGTGGTAAATAGGATTGTTTCCTTAATTTCTCTTTCTGATAAGCAGTCATCTGCATACAATTTACCTGAGTCACACAACACTTCAGCTTATCAAAACCTTGTCAGACTGTCATGTAAAATGTTCATGGACACACATCATTAGTACCAAATGGTGCAGATATAGTACCAAATGGTGGGAGAAAGACTTCATAGCAGAGAACATATACTCTCCCAAACTCTACTGAGCACAGATGGTTAACAAATGTCATAACCAAGTTCCAATAGAAAGGCATCCCATCTAAATAGTGCTCTCTATATGTTTAGTTTGGGAGAAGCAGAGATGATCCATGTAACCATGTAATAATGAGAACTCCCTAGTTTGAGAACTGTCCTTTTTATAAAACAGAACACTTATGAGTCCAGTAATTAATACTAACCTATTTTCTGTTGAACTAACTCAGACCTTCTGACTTGACTAAGTCACAAAAAGAGGGATGATGAACATTCAGAGCCATTCTTTGGACATATTGATAAATACATGCATTGCTACTCATATTATTGGCTTCTACAGAAATCAATGTTATACACAGCAAGAACATTCTTTATTCATAAAGACTGCCACAATTGTACAATTGAAATAATTCCACAGTCAGGAGAAGAAGAATATAATCTCACAGAAAATTTATTAAAGCAATGGTGTTATTCAGTATGGTTTTCAAGTATAATAACTCTTCCTGGCCTATGAAGGCTAGTGGTACTTGGAACTTTCTGTGGATGACAGAGTCTTGGATAAGAAAATAATCACCACTGCACTTACAGTACTGACCTCCTAATTGTGTGTGTTGTTAGTTTATATTTTGCTATATCTATATATGTATCAACAAAGCAATATATTAAAACAGTCACAATTGGTATTTTGCTTTGGATATCACCAATGCTTTACTTCTTATTGTTCTCCAAAAAAATAAAAAATAAAAATAAGATTCCCTGCATTTTTTTTTTGGTATGCCAGCAACCTGACATCAAAAGTTTGAATAATCTCTAATACAATATGAAATAATGGTAGATGTATGAATGTTTTGCTGATAGCAAACTATTGACCCTTCAGCCACCAATTATAAATAAACTGGCCTAAGACCAATTGACTTATTTGTAAATTGGGAATAGCACATTCTATGTCTAGAAATTGGTACAGCCTTTATACCAAAAAAACAGATATATATTTAAATTTGAATGGAACCCCTTAGACCAAGAAGCTTTAGATGCAGTAAAAAAAATATAAATTAAACTTTACTGTGGAGTCTCTGAACTTTTTTTAAAAATAAAATCATTTTTTTGTTGTTTTCCAAGTTATTACTTTATTAATTTTTATGCTTTTATATTTTATATTGGAGATTCTGAACTTTTTTGTGTGCCTGTGAGACTGAAAATGTTAGCTGTCAACCTCATATCTGACAAGAATTTTTGTCAGCAAGACTCACCTGATCTTATCCAGTTTGGACCTGTGGACTTCAGAGCTGCATCTCTGTCTTGAGTAGCTACTGACTACTCTGTGAAAGGATCTTAATGTAAACTATTGTATCATTAAAAAGCAGCCAATATTTTCCACTGCAGCCCTCTCATCTTGAAATTTGTCTCTCTTATTTAAAAAAATATAACTTAGGATAAATCCCTGAAGTTTCTACTTTGGTTAACAAAATAAGTATTAAGCATTAATTAGGTAAGCCTCTAATCGAAAGACAAACCTGACCCCTAAGGCCTGAGCCATTTCATAAATATATGGCTCTGTGCTCATTAAAAATAGACAATATCCTAATCACCTACCTCTAAGATGGATAAACCAATAAAACGGTGCATCATCATAGCAAAGAGTTGCCAGTAGCAAAAGACATGAGATCTTTTCTATGATGGGCTGAACATCACATGGTATTTTTATCTATGGACATACTGACCTATATATACCTTTATATAGACTTATAGTTCAAATCTAATAGTTTAAATAAATTCAGCACTGAATTACTAAGACACACCCATTAGGGTTTCTTCCTTTGGAAACACAACAAACTCCTCACGTACTGGATATTTATGTGGCAGATGTATATGCCCTTATGAACTGAAAACATTTAGAGAAAAACATTTGGATTGGTGAATCCAAATCAAATATTTTTGGCTATTACCTTTATAACTCACTTGATCAATAACCAAAACTATCATAGTAATGAAACTATAACAGTGGACTCAATTAACCAAAGAAAAAGTATTTTAGGTGTTGAGAATCATTTTAACTCACAAACTATGCTATTTGCCAACATAGCAGCTTCTCTAACAATAACTTCCATGGAACATAAATTCAACTGTTGTCAATTATTTTTATGTTGCATATAATAATATCCTATTTGTTCCAGATGAACTCTCGGGTAACTGAGAGTCACTGCAAGTTAGCCCTCACTCCAGGACTCTCTCACTCTCTTTCCTTTTTCTCTCTCTCTTCTCTGTTCCTCTCCTCTTCCATCATTCCCATCCCACCTACCTTGCACTGGCCTGAGCAGATGGAAGGGTAGTTCACATAACCTCAGTAAAAAGAATTATGTAATCCATGATGCTCAGATCAAGAATACCTGGACAGAACAAATTTGAAGACTGCCTGAAGTTGTGACTCCTATGTCTCCATGATCCCCTTAACTCCAGAACAAGGAAAAAAAAAAAAAAAGATTTGGGCCTATCCCTTGCTGGAGGTTGTGAGGGAAAGGGGTATCCCCTACCAGGGTAGGAAACAGACTTCAATTGGTTTAGCATGTATACAACTGATCATTGTAAGAGGATGGAGAATGAGGGAGTAAATGACTCTCTTTTGCTATTACATGGCTGAATGAACTTACGCAAATGGCCTTCCACAGCTGTTTTAAAACTTATAAACTCAAAGTTAATAGATACATCACTTTGTCTCTGGCCTAGCATTTTGAGGATATCATTAATGTTCAGCTCTCAGACAAGCTGCAGAAACTTCTCTGCCCTGTGATTTTACATTTTACAATCTGGTGATCAGTTGAAACAGAGATACTTATATGTACAGAGATCTCAAAGGTTACAGGATGAACAGACAAAATATATACTTTGATACCTATATCATCTCCCCTTTGGTGCCTGAGCAGGTTTGAATTTGCTCAACAAAAGAACAGACTAAAACTAGGCAGTAGGTTGCCAAAACCTACTTTTTCCAAGAAAGTCACATTGCTAACCAAGGTGCTCCCACTGCTGCAGAGTCTGATAATACACTCTGCCTCCCAGTCCACTGAATTTGTATGACCATCATTTTGATTATGGTTCTTCATTAACATAAAGGTCATGCTGTTGTTGTTGTTGCTCAGTCACCCAGTCGTGTCTGACTCTTTGTGACCCCATTGACTATAGCATGCCAGGCGTTCCTGTCCCACACTGTCTCCAGGAGTTTGCACAAGTTCATTTTCATTGCATCGGTGATGCTATCCAGCCATCTCATCCTCTGATGCCCTCTTCCTCTGTCCTCAATCTTTTCCAGCATCAGGGACTTTTCCAGTGAGTCATCTGGTCACACCAGATTACCAAAATATTGGAGCTTTCAGCTTCAGCATCAATCCTTCCAGGGAATTCAAGGTTGAAGGTTGATCAAGGTTCATCTCCCTTAAAGGTTCATCTTCAATGTTGATCTCCCTTAAAATTGACTGGTTTGATTTCCTTGTAGTCCAAGGGACTTTCCGGAGTCTACTCCAGCACCACAGTTTGAAGGCATCAATTTTTTGGCATTGTGCCTTCAAAGCTCATGCTATATATAGATTATTAGTGCCCATCCTAAGTTTCAGGATGTTAGATATTAAAAGCATAATGTGTACTCCACAACTTATATGTTTTTAAGTTTTGTTTAGTAAGTCCATTTTTATATTTTGTTCTGTATCATTCTAGTGGTTTTCGTCCTAAACCCTTGCACGACATCCACTCGGTTGGTCATTGTATGAACGCTAGCGATGCTTGAGACAAAACATATCTGGGGCTTAAATTTGTCCTTTCTAGCTTTACTGACATAATTATTGTAAAAGAATGTTTCAATTTGTAAAAAAATGCCTTTTTTACTAGGGGATAAAGCACAATATCATTGTGAATGAATAAATCAACATTAGGAAATTATTGGGAAGTTTTTTGGTCCATATGGGCTACATTCAAGGATTGGAGTGGGATTTTCTTTTATAGAAAGATTTTCCACAGCTATTCGTCTTGAGTGAGAAGCAATGAAAGACTTTTTGTGTTTTGGGTGAGGGTAACATCACATTTTCTCTGAGGATCAGAGGGTTTACACTTTGAGGCTCAGAGATTTCTATTGTGTTCCTTCAAATAGAAGGTAAATTCCTCCTCCCCGTGCTATACTGATGTTTATTCTGGAGTAAGTGATAGTGCCATGCAATTTCCCCCACTAGTACGCAGTTTGGTGGCATCATTTGAATTGGGTGTATTTGCTTTAAAATTAGCTATTTTCTAAAACACCATACATGTGTGATACAATTGAAGAGAACTTAAAATTTTAAAGCATATTGTCAATTCATGGTTTGGAGTAGGGGTCTCACCTTTTGTTGCTAACTAAAACAATTGATCCCTGCAAAACAGTGATCTGGTAATATTACCAAGAGATGAAATCACAAGAAGTCCTCAGCAGAGAAGCATAAAGTGGTAAAGACGAATGGTTGACTAAGTAGTGATCAAAAGCTAAGGCACACTTATCAAATGTAATATTCCTCCTGGCTAAGGGATGTCATCCAGAGAGAATATAACATATAATAACATCTCCAGAGAGATTCATAATATACAATGATGCTGAAAACAACTGTGCAGTGTATGTACTTTAATTCCTGTTCACTCATTTGGTCCCAAGGGGTTCTTCAGGTAGTCAAGACTTCTGAGAGAGGACTGCCCTCCTCCAGCATTGTGGTATCGGGCATTCATGCTCATACTAAGAGCAGGGTAGGTCTTACCACCCCTCTAGCAAGATAGATATAACAGAGGACACAAGTTGGGCCACATTTTATAATGAGGAGGACAAGGTAGCTGTGTCAAGCTTGCTGCATGCTATATTGCCTAAGTGGGAAGCTGTGTATGGAGGATCAAGTTCTCAAGGGATCAAAGCTTTGGAGAGTTTCTATTTCCAGGAGAGCATGGCATGAGGACAGCAATTGTTGATCAAGAGGCATATAGCATGGTGCCACAGAGAACAGCGTTTCACATTAGAAGGCCAAGGACAGTTTCTAACAATCATGAATTATTCAGAGACTCCAAGAGGTTTGAGGGGAGGTTACTAGAGCCTCCACTTTGCTAAAATTAAGCCATCTCTGAGAGACACTAATAGTAATGCCTATTGAATTGCAATTTGGACAGATTCTAGACCCTTTTGATATAGGATAGGAGAAGGCAATGGTACCCCACTCCAGTACTCTTGCCTGGAAAATCCCATGGAAGGAGGAGCCTGGTAGGCTGCAGTCCATGGGGTTGCTAAGGGTCGGACGACTGAGCGACTTCACTTTCACTTCACTTGATGTAGGATTCCCCATTCAAGATGAATCAGTTTTTAAGTAACAGTATAAATGGCCTAACTAAAAATTTAAAGCAAGGAATAGCTTGCTTCCAGAACACAAAAAGGCTTAAAAGATTTTGGATTTGTTGTTAATATTGTGAGTGCTACAAGGGTCAATTGTTTCTTGCAAGTGTGAGGGATGGAACAGCCCTCATTCTACCAAATGGTTTTAGGAATTTAACCAAGAGGGCATGGACCTTCACTGTGTGAATCAATGGCTTATTCCCATTTTAGAAGATCGTTTTTAAGTATTTCTGTGTCTTGAATAAGTGTGAAATGCATCCCTTCTGAGGAGAAAGCTATCAATGTGATGTCATACCTGTGTTTCTGGAAAAAGTTGGATCAGATTAAGACCTTGCCTGAAAAGACTGTGTGTGATGACAAAGCAGTTGAAGTTTCTTTTTTATAGCCAGGTAAAGATTTGCTGTGACCTTTGGAGGTATGGTTAAAACTTTATCTAAAAGTTGAAATATCCACTGTACAAAAGTTGAAGTAGCCATGTACAAAAAATTTAACCAACTGTACAACCTGAAAATATTTGTCATCGGTCGATTGAATGAAGTCATTTTTTGGTGGTTTGGTGGGCAGGTTAGACTTCAGGGATTCCTCTCTACTCTACAATGCCCAGATTTATAAAATTTTTTTCTTCTAGAAAAGTTAGTATAATTTGAGGACTTAACACTCAGGATTTAGGGGTTTTCCATGGCATCAGTGGAATAACTCTTTGGATTTGCCACAGTAATTATGAATATGCCATGGGTAATTTTCCAGATAGCCATGAAGATCAAGATCATTTCTAGTGATAGAGGCATAGGAAGAAGCAGCAACAAAGGTAAAGCAGAAGTCTTAGTAAACCATTTGCATTTACGAATACGACCTCTGTATAACAAATAGTAGCTCCTTTTGCTGCACATGAGTGATCACTCAATGAATATGTGTTATCACTTCAGTATCTTCTTTCCCCCTGAACACTCTACAGAAAGAGGATAATGCCTGGCTGACAAACACAACCAGCAGTCACAAGGGAGACTTGTTTCCCTGAACTTAGCTAGCCTCAGCCACTGTTCATTCTGGAACCAAGACATTCAGTTCAATCTGAAAAACAAAGACTGGTCTAGGACAGCACATATGAACACAGCCACCATAAAGAGGACCCTAAATTCATATTCTTGCTTCTGCATGCCAAATCTTGAAACCCCAAACACAATTTAAGACAGAGACTGGGTAAAACTCAGAAAACACAACACAAAGCAGCACAGCTCAAAATGCAAGATAACCACTAAGCAGTAACACAAAGAATATATTACCGGCAAGCAGCAGAAATAGCAACTGCTCATAGCACCAATTGGTGTGAACATGGCCCAGATGGATCTCCACAAAACTTGGGTTCTGATGATAACGATGATACCACACACAAACTAAAAGATTGTACAAAGGTTAATTAGGCACATAATCAGGCTTGGTAGGGAGAGTAGGGTGGATCCCAAACAGGTGTGAAAGTAATTTGAGACAGCACTGTATGAAAATTGACTTGGACTTTATTAATAAAAGTAGGGCAGGAAGTGAAAATTTCCCAAAGGTAGAGACTCATGGTTTGAATTCTCAATGCTGCTAAAAAGAATGAACACCCAAATTTTCTTATCAGCTTGTCCAAATGTGGACAGAAAGGGAAAAAGGAATGAAGAATAAAAGCTAGAAGGATCAAATATCAGTAAGTGGAGTCACACTCTTTATTAACTCACATATTCAACTATCCCCCACTCATCTTCTTCCACACAGAGATCACTGATATTTTTTTTTCTGTCTCTGTAATTTGTCTTTTCCAGAATATCATATTGTTAGAATTTTACATTATGTAGTCTTTTCAGATGGGCTTCTCTCATTCAGTGCTACACAGTTTCCTCCATGTTTTTTCTTAGCTTGGAGACTTATTTCTTTTTATTCTTAAATCATTAGATCTCTTCTGAACACATACCACATGTTTGTTTATCCAATAACCTATTGAAGGAAATTGTGGTTGTTTCCAATATTTGGTATTAGTGAAGCTTGCAGGGATTTCTCAGTGGCTCAGTGGTAAAGAATATACCTGCAATGCAATGCAGGAGACCTAGTTTCAATTCTTGGATTGCACAGATCCCTTGGAGAAGGGAATGGCAACCCACTCCAGTATTCTAGCCTGAAAAATCCCACGGACAGAGGAGCCTGGTGGCTTGCATTCCCAAAGGGTCACAGCATCGGACACAACTGAGCAACTGACCACACAACACACAGTGAAAATATAAACACTTGCGAATATGATTTTGTGGGGACACGCTTTTAATTTAATTGGGTGAATATTCAAGAGCACAAATACCAAATTGTATGTTAAGATTATACCTACATTTGTGAGAACTTGTTGAACTATCTTTCACAGTGGCTGTATCATTTTGCATTTGCTTCAGTCATGTATGAGAATACTAAAACAAGTTTATATTCTTTTATCTTAATTAGAATAATCATTCATAGTTCTCTGTCATACAGACATTTTGAATCATTCTCCTTAATATCTATAGTTGTATATAAAGCTAGTAGTATATAAATGTGCATTCTTTCAAAATATAAACTTCTTCAGGCATTTAAACAGTCTTCATTGGGAGAACACACATTCATCAATGACCGTTATTATCATTCCATAGTACAGAGGTTTAGTATATTTATCATCACAATAAAACTTATAAAGTAGGTATGATAATGGAATAAAAACTTATGGAGATTTAATGAGTTGTTTAACATCATACAGCTAATAAGTGATGTTCAAACTCAATGATATACAGCTTCAGAGCTGATGCTTTTTTCACCTCATCTTACTTTTTTATAATAGTCACTCTCCTGGATTTGAAGAATGTTAAAGTGGAGGAGAAATAAATTAGATGGAAAGTGTAACCACACACACAGGTAGAATTGATGTGTGTCTTCATCCAGTGTGTTAAATACAGCTGTGCCTGAGGCAAGTTTCTTTCCCTGGGTTTTATATGGGCTTCCTGTAGACTCTTCTTCATTTTCTGTTCTACTTTAGGATGATAATGAAAGATTATCTCTTTATGATACCCATGTTTTATAAACTGCTATTTAACCTTTACTTTGAAGAACAAAGTTTACTGCAAATGTGGCAAGGACTTTTAATATTTTTCCACAAAAGGAATAATTGATATGATCACTGTCTATAGAGGCTTTATCTGGAAACATAATGTCCATGGATTAAATGCAATCAACAAAATGTATCATTTGTTATCCCTCTCATTTAAAGACTGGCACTGACAAAAAGCAATCAGTAGATTTCATTTATGAATCTATGTATCTATTGAAAGGAAAAACTGTGGAAACTTTTCCTATGACCCTGACACATGCTCTACTGTCCACCATAGTCCTTGCTTCCAGGTTGCTTTTTACAATGTCTGTTGTCATTTTTCAATGTTCTGTGGGTATTTGTATGTATTAGAGATAGTGTCTGATGTTTCCATGTCACACAAAGAATTGGGGAGAAAATAGTTCTTTCTAGAAATAAAAAATTTCCCTCATATTTAATATGCATCCAAATATAGATTTTAAAATTTAACCTTGTTTTACATTATTTCATTTTCTTCACATATTCTTTACTTTGTATCATGTATTATGCTATAATATTATATACTGTACTATCTTTATTGAATGTATACCTTCATATTTGCAAATATATTAATGTTATTGAGAGTCAGTGTTTATGCATTGGTTCATAGTAAAGCATTTAGAAAATAAGTAATGAGCTGTATTTTCTAAGCTCCCTTATAATATATTATTTTATGTATGGATAGACTGATGGAAGTTCTTTAACTTCATTTTTTTTAGAATTTGCAGGAACATGGACTAAAATTCAAGTTTCATTTTCTCATAACAACATTTTATTAGAACGTCTTACATGTGAAATATAATAGAGTATATACTCACATTCTGCACACAAATGTGTCTATTTATATGGTACTGGTGCTAATTACTGATTGCATTAAATTTAAGAAGCCTAGCCAAAACCTCTTTGTGTTTAATATACCTGTAGGAAATAACCAAGAATCAAAATCACTTCATTTTAAAATAATATTTCACACCTAATGTTGCAGTGATTTTTAATCAATATCTACTAATATTCAAAATAGATACAATGCATGTAAACAGTTTTTTGATCATCGTGTTATGCCTGTATCTAGGCATGATGATTTAGTTCAGAGGGATGTGTATTTCATTTTTACAATTTATTTTATATCATGCACAACTTCAAGATTCATGATTGCAAAACTAAATAGATAATGTATACAGATAATGTGTGTGTTTTCTCATGGTTTTTTCTGTTAGTTTGAAATTTAAAATAAATAGCTTCATCTTTTAACTGAAGTATAGCTTTTCTTACTGTGTTACTTTCAGATGTACGGCATAGTGATTCAGTATTTTTGCAGATTTTATTCCATTAGAATAGGCTATTACAAGACAATGAGTATAATTTCCTGTATTATTCAGTATAGCCTCGTTTCTAATCTATTTTATATATATTGATAGTAATTTGTATCTGTTTATCCCATATCCATAGTTTGTCATCCTACTTCCTTCTCCCCTTGGTAACCACAAGGTTGCTTTTTATACCTGTGTTTGTTTCCATCTTGCATATAAATTTATTTGTTTTGTTTTTTGGATTCCACTGCTACTGCTACTGCTGCTAAGTTGCTTCAGTCATGTCCGACTCTGTGTGACCCCAGAGACGGCAGCCCACCAGGCTCCTCCGTCCCTGGGATTCTCCAGGCAAGAACACTGGAGTGGGATAGCAAATAGTATTTGGTTATTGAATTATTGTCACAGTCTAAGAAGCTTATGCCAGTGGGAATTAGTCTTCAAGATTTGTAATGTTTAATCTAACTAGTAAAATGGTTTAAAAATGTCTATTTATTATTATTATAAAAATATTTATTATATACTATGATATAGTGATAAAATATTTTACATTATAAAAGTTATTAATAATAAAAGTACAAATTAAAAGGAATGAGATAAAATATAACATACTTTGTTTTCTGTTATATAGATGTACTTGATTTTCCTATATAAAAAGCTTATTGAATTTAAATCTTTAGTTTATCATGTGGCTTATTGCATTCTACATTTAACCATCAATTTTTCTATTTAATAATAGCAGCATGATTAAATATGCTTCATTTTTTAAATAGTTTTAGCATAAAACTTTGGACATTGAAGGTTTATTTTTTTCATTATATTTAATGGTTAATATAAATGAAAAATAGATTTCACAGATAAGTAGATCCAAATGCTGTTGTTGTTCAGTTGCTCAGTTGTGTCCAATTTTTGTGAACCTATGGACTGCAACATGCCAGCTTTCCCTGTCTTTCACTTTCTCCAGGAGTGCTTAACCTCACGCTGATTGAGCTGGTGATCCTATCCAATCATCTCATCCTCTGGCACTCACTTCTCCTCCTACCCTCAGTCTTTCCCAGCATCAGGATCTTTTCCAATCAGAGTCTCTTCACATCAGGTGGGCAAAGTATTGACACTTCAGCTTTAACATCAGTCCTTCCAATGAATACTCAGGAATGATTTCCTTAGGATTATTTGGTTCGATCTCCTTATTGTCCAAGGCACTCTGAAGAGTCTTCTCCAGGACCACAATTTGAAAGCATCAATTCTTTGTTGCTCAGCCTTTTTCTGCTCCAACTCTCACATCCGTACATGACTACTAGAAAAACCACTGCTTTGACCATACAGATCTTTGTCAGCAAAGTGATGTCTCTGTTTTTTAATATGCTGACAAGGTATATCGGAGCTTTCCTTCCAAGAAGAAAGTGTTTTTTAATTTCTTGGGTGCAGTCACCATCCACAGTGATTTTGGAGCCCAAGAAAATAAAATCTGTCATTCTCTCCACTTCTTGCCCATCTATTTGCCATAAAGTGATGGGACTGGATGCCATGATGCCAATTTTCTGAATGTTGAGTTTTAAGCCAGCTTTTTCACTGAACAGTACGAAAAGGCTGGGAGAAATATCAACAACCTCAGATGTGCAGATCAATGGAAGTACATTATTAGCTATGTTTTCTAAATTATGATGATTAGATTCCAAATCAATCTAACCATTATGAAAATATTTTTGTTAAAGTTTTGTACATTTTTATTCTCTTTAATTTTATTTGATTGGTAACTGCAGCCATGAAATTAAAAGACATTTACTCCTTGGAAGGAAAGTTATGACCAACCTAGATAGCATGTTCAAAAACAGAGACATTACTTTGCCAACAAAGATCCGTCTAGTCAAGGCTATGGTTTTTCCTGTGGTCATGTATGGATGTGAGAGTTGGACTGTGAAGAAGGCTGAATGCTGAAGAATTGATGCTTTTGAACTGTGGTGTTGGAGAAAACTCTTGAAAGTCCCTTGGACTACAAGGAAATCCAACCAGTCCATTCTGAAGGAGATCAGCCCTGGGATTTCTTTGGAAGGAATGATGCTGAAGCTGAAACTCCAGTACATTGGCCACGTCATGCGAAGAGTTGACACATTGGAAAAGACTCTGATGCTGGGAGGGATTGGGGGCAGGAGGAGAAGGGGACGACAGTGGATGAGATGGCTGGATGGCATCACTGACTTGATGGATGTGAGTCTGAGTGAACTCCAGGAGTTGGTGATGGACAAGGAGGCCTGGCGTGCTGCAATTCATGGGGTAGCAAAGAGTTAGACACGACTGAGAGACTGATCTGATCTGATAATGCTTCTTTTGATTTTTATTTAGAGCATATATTTCCCTGAAGTATTTTTATATAAATTAGAAAATTCTTTGCATATAATTTTTAAATGTGAATATAAGAGGGCTTTTATAAGTGACAGAAATATCATTGCAGATAAAAAGGTAAAATAGGAAACTATTCTACATAACTCTTTCATAGTTCTCTCTTCATAAAATGTACTTACTGAAACAAAAGCAAACCTATTATTTCTTCAATCATACTTAAAAACATCATGTGAATATTAAAGAAAAAGATAGACATGCATATTAAGTAACAAACCAAAAAAGTCAGTTTTTATGTTATAACTTTGCTGATAAATCATCCCAGAAAAAAATGTTCAGCTTTGTTATTTTCTTGTGTCCTTGTGCTTATGGTTAATTTTGATTCATTGCCAAAAGTTATCAATATTTTGTACTGATTTTCTGCATGTTAGTTACATGCCAGATATGGAAATCCACATAAACAGAAACATACAAACTGTAATATGTGAAGGGTCAATGAATAAATGAAGACACAATTGCTGATGCCCCCAAAATATGAGAAATTCTACCCTTTTCTGCTTACCATAAATGATACATCACCTTCATATGAGAGGACGTGAGAGAACACCCATATCAATCCATGACTGAAATGTTAGTAAAGTTTAGTATCTTTGAAGCATCATGTGTGTGTGTGTGTGTGTGTGTTATATCACAGTGACCACTGTCATGTTTTGCTTTGGGGGTGCATGCATCTAATCTTTTCTAGACTAGTTCAGATTACTGAATAAATGCATTATTTTAAAATTTCAAATATAGAATATAAGTTTTGAGTTACTACTAAAAACAACACAATTGTAAAATACTCAAGAATAATGAGCTTGACTCATTTATATACTATCTCCCATTTTGCCTAAAAATATGTTAATATGCATTCACAAAGTAGGTTTATTTAATATTGATTGATAATTCAATCTAATAAATTGCTAAGGTATGAAACACTCAAATTGTAGATTTTGAGTTCTTTGCATACAGAATACATGTAATATAAATTGTTGAAGAGAGTCTTTGTAATGCATAAATATTTTTAGAAATCTAAAATCTTATACAATAATCTACTTTTCCCAGAAGCACTTCCTTCAGAAACTGACTTAGAAGATTTTAAAAAATTCAAAATTGATCTTCTTTTCTTAAAAAAAATAGCATTTCAAATAAGTACTCTTTGAATTTTGGTATGGTTGCCAATGATAGATTTATCTTGATCTAGTAATCAATATATAATAGAAACCAATAATCAGCATTTTTAGCAATCTTTCTAGGATACTTTAAATCAGACCAAAGTTTAACAAACACTACTTCAAATGGTTTCAGTATCATTTCAGATCACAGTTAAGTGTGTTACTCACTTTGTATGTGACAGAGTTGAAAGGAGCTCAAGTGCTGTAACTCCATAATTTGTGCTCTTAAATCACTGTTATTGTATCTCTTGACAGATTCAACCTAGCATTCTCATATCTCAATGATTTTTAAATGTTTTCTCTTAAATTATGCCAAATATTTATTCTATCATAAGTTCCTTATCCAGAGCCAATCTTTTCAATGAACCACCCAACACATTGCTGAAAGAAATTACACACTGAATTAAGAATATCTTTAAGCAATCAATGTGGGCAAGTTAAGCCTGGTATAGGGTATGGCTTATTATCCTTGGTTAAATATTCTTAAAATAGTCTCTTATTTTATACCAGATATATATATATATATATATATATATATATATATATATATAAAACAGTTTTAGTTTGCTGTGTGTGCTGAACAAGTCACTCCTAATGGTTTAGCATTCTGTTCCAGGAGTCTTTTGGAATTTTCCTTAGTTTCCAACAAAATGCAGAGTGAGCCTCTAGAGGATTTTGAGCAAATACTCTTCCTCTGAGTAGGGCAAAGGATGCTGGAGAGTTGAACCAGATGTGGACAATCAATGCACAAACCACTGTTGTTGATCATAGTTTTACTCTGGGGTGCTGACCTTGTCAACCATCAGCAAAGTTGATCCTTCCTGTTTCTACATTACTTGATGTGTCCTGCCCATCCAAGTTCTTTGTTCACCTAAAATTTAAGCTTTCCTTTAATTTATTCCATTGCATTATGTCATGTTGTTTTGCATTGTCTTATATTGTTTATATTATTCTTGGTGCTTTCTAAATTGCCAAATGCAGCAGTAGATTTAGACAAATTGATCTATGCTAATGTTCATAGCAACTTCAGTTCAGTTCAGTCAGTCAGTTGTGTCTGACTCTTTGGTACCCCATGGACTTCAGCACGCCAGGCCTCCCTGTCTATCACCAACTCCCGGAGCTTACTCAAAATCATTCACATCAAGTCAGTGATGCCATCCTATCATCTCATCCTCTGTCGTGCCCTTCTCCTCCAGCCTTCAATCCTCCCCAGTATCAGGGTCTTTTCAAATGAGTCCATTCTTTGATTCAGGTGGCCAAAATACTGGAGCTTCAGATTCAGCATCAGTCCTTCCAATGAATATTCAGGACTGCTTTCCTTTAGGATGGACTGGTTGGATTTCCTTGCAGTCCAAAGGATTCTCAAGAGTCTTCTCCAAAACCACAGTTCAAAAGTATGAATTTTTCTGCACTCACCTTTCTTTATAGTCCAACTCTCACATCCATACATGACTACTGGGTCTAGAAAAAACTCCTGACAAATTATAAATGAATAACATATAAGGGAATAAATAAGTAAATGAGACATCTGGACTCTAATATTCATTTGCAACTTCTCAGGTAAGATGTATGCATCTAAGACATGGAAATTTGAAAAAAAAAAGTTTCTAATTATCTGGCACAGATTATTTGACAAATAAATCCGATAAATTGACAAAAGTTTGATGAAAGAATGGAGGATGTGAATAATGTCTGTTAAAACAGTATTATGGGGATTCATGCTAGTATCTTCCTGAGTAATTTGATTTATGAAGTAATCACTTTCTCCTTACAATAGTATTTTCATATACTGGAAAACAGTGAACTGAGTCTTTTAATAATGTTTTCAGTAGATACGTCATTTTATATTTAACTTATATTTACATTTTTAATATTAAGATTATAAACTAAAGAACCTCCTGTTTAAAATACAGTTAATAAAAAAAAGCATATAACTATTATGGGTCAGTCAGTTCAGCTCAGTCGCTCAGTTGTGTCCGAATCTTTGCGAACCCATGAATCGCAGCACACCAGGCATCCCTGTCCATCAACAGCTCCCGGAGTTCACACAAACTCATGCCATCGAGTCAGTGATGCCATTCAGCCATTTCATCCTCTGTCGTCCCCTTCTCCTCCTCCCCCAAATCCCTCACAGCATCAGAGTCTTTTCCAATGAGTCAACTCTTCACATGAGGTGGCCAAAGTATTGGAGTTTCAGCTTCAGCATCAGTCCTTCCAAAGAACACCCAGGACTGATCTCATTTATTATGGACTGGTTGGATCTCCTTGCAGTCCAAGGGACTCTCAAGAGTCTTCTCCAACACCACAGTTCAAAAGCATCAATTCTTTGGGGCTCAGCTTTCTTCACAGTCCAACTCTGACATCCATACATGACCACTGGAAAAACCATAGCCTTGACTAGACGGACCATTGTTGACAAAGTAATATCCCTGCTTTTCAATATGCTATCTAGGTTGGTCATAACTTTCCTTCTAAGGAGTAAGCTTCTTTTAATTTCATGGCTGCAGTCACCATCTGCAGTGATTTTGGAGCCCCCAAAAATAAAGTCTGACACTGTTTCCACTGTTTCCCCATCTATTTCACATGAAGTGACAGGACCAGATGCCATGTTCTTCGTTTTCTGAATGTTGAGCCTTAAGCCAACTTTTTCACTCTCCTCTTTCATTTTCATCAAGAGGCGTTTTAGTTCTTCTTCACTTTCTGCCATAAGCTTGGTGTCATCTGCATATCTGAGGTTATTGATATTTTTCCCGTCAATCTTGATTCCAGCTTGTGCTTCTTCTAGCCCAGCATTTCTCATTATGTACTCTGCATATAAGTTAAATAAGCAGGGTGACAATATACAGCCTTGATGTAATCCTTTTCCTATTTGGAACCAGTCTGTTGTTCCATGTCCAGTTCTAACTGTTGCTTCATGACTTGCATATAGGTTTTTCAAGAGGCAGGTCAGGTGGTCTGGTATTCCCATCTCTTTCAGAATTTTCCACAGTTTATTGTGATCCACACAGTCAAAGGCTTTGGCATAGTCAATAAAGCAGAAATAGATGTTTTTCTGGAACTCTTTCGCTTTTTCAATGATCCAGCGGACGTTGGCAATTTGATCTCTGGTTCCTCTGCCTTTTCTAAAACCAGCTTGAACATCTGGAAGTTCATGGTTCACATATAGCTGAAGCTTGGCTTGGAGAATTTTGAACATTACTTTACTTCCCTGTGAGATGAGTGCAATTGTGCGGTAGTTTGAGCATTCTTTGGCATTGCCTTTCTTTGGGATTGGAATGAAAACTCACCTTTTCCAGTCCTGTGGCCACTGCTGAGTTTTCCAAATTTGCTGGCAGATTGAGTGCAGCACTTTCACAGCATCATCTTTCAGGGTTTGAAATAGCTCAACTTAAATTCCATCACCTCCACTAGCTTTGTTCGTAGCGATGCTTTCTAAGACCCACTTGTCTTCACTTTCTAGGATGTATGGCTCTAGGTGAGTGATCACACCATCGTGATTATCTTGGTCATGAAGATCTTTTTTGTACAGTTCTTCTGTGTATTCTTGACACCTCTTCTTAATATCTCCTGCTTCTGTTAGGTCCATACCTTTTCTGTCCTTTATCGAGCCCATCTTTGTATGAACTATTCCCTTGGTATCTCTAATTTTCTTGAAGAGATCTGTCGTCTTTCCCACTCTGTTGTTTTCCTCTATTTTCTTGCATTGATCACTGAGGAAGGCTTTCTTGTCTCTCCTTGCTATTCTTTGGAACTCTGCATTCAGATGCTTATATCTTTCCTTTTCTCCCTTTCTTTTTGCTTCTCTTCTTTTCACAGTGATTTGTAAGTCCTCCTCTGACAGCCATTTTGCTTTTTTGCATTTCTTTTCCATGGGGATGGTCTTGATCCCTGTCTCCTGTACAATGCCATGAACCTCCATCCATAGTTTATTAGGCACTCTATCTATTCCCTTAAATCTATTTCTCACTTCCACTATATAATCATTAGGGATTTGATTTAGGCCATACCTGAATGGTCTAGTGGTTTTCCCCACTTTCTTCAATTTAAGTCTGAATTTGGCAATAAGGAGTTCATGATCTGAGCCACAGTCAGCTCCTGGTCTTGTTTTGTTTTGTTTTGTTTTTTTTAACCATTTTTTTTTAAATTTTATTTTATTTTTAAACTTTACATAATTGTATTAGTTGTCTTGTTTTTGCTGACTGTATAGAGCTTCTTCATCTTTGGCTGCAAATAATAAAATCAGTCTGATGTTGGTGTTGACCATCTGGTGATGTCCATGTGTAGAGTCTTTTCTTGTGTTGTTGGAAGTGGGTATTTACTATGACCAGTGTGTTCTCTTGGCAAAACTCTCTTAGCCTTTGCCCTGCTTCATTCTGTACTCCAAGGTCAAATTTGTCTATTACTCCAGGTGTTTCTTGACTTCCTACTTTTGCATTCCAGTCCCCTATAATGAAAAGGACATCTTTTTTGGGTGTTAGTTCTAAAAGGTCTTGTAGGTCTTCATAGAATCATTCAACTTCAGCTTCTTCAGCATTAGTGGTTGGGGCATAGGCTTGGATACTGTGATATTGAATGGTTTGCCTTGGAAACAAACAGAGATCATTCTGTCGTTTTTGAGATTGCATCCAAGTACTGCCCTTCGGACTCTTTTGTTGGCCATAATGGCTACTCCATTTCTTCTAACGGATTCCTGCCCACAGTAGTAGATATAATGGTCATCTGAGTTAAATTCACCCATTCCAGTCCATTTTATTTCGCTGATTCCTAGATTGTTGACGTTCACTCTTGCCATCTCTTGTTTGACCACTTCCAATTTGCCTTGATTCATGGACCTGACATTCCAGATTCCTATGCAATATTGCTCTTTACAACATCGGACCTTGCTTCTATCACCAGTTGCTTCCTTAACTGGGTATTCTTTTTGCTTTGGCTCCATCCCTTCCTTCTTTCTGGAGTTATTTCTCCACTGATCTCCAGTAGCATATTGGGCACTTACCAACCCGGGGAGTTCCCCTTTCAGTATCCTATCATTTTGCCTTTTCATACTGTTCATGGGCTTCTCAAGGCAAGAGTACTGAAGTGGTTTGCCATTCCCTTCTCCAGCGGACCACATTCTGTCAGACCTCTCCACCATGACCCATCCGTCTTGGGTGGCCCCACACGGCATGGCTTAGTTTCATTGAGTTAGACAAGGCTGTGGTCTGTGTGATCAGATTGGCTAGTGTTCTGTCATCATGGTTTCAGTGTGTCTGTCCTCTGATGCCCTCTCACAACACCTACCATCTTATTTGGGTTTCTCTTACCTTAGATGTGGCATATCTCTTCTCAGCTGCTCCAGCAAAGCACAGCCACTGCTCCTTACCTTGGTTCTTTGAGTATAAATAGATTTTGTATCAAATTAGAACATGGAGTTGCTCCTTTTGGCCCTCCTGCGCCCGTGCAGCTGGTACTCCTTGAGCGTGGGGTTGCTCCTCCTGGCTGCCGCCCCTGGCCTCGGGCGTGACTAAAACCAAACAACCAACTTTAGGTCATACGTAAAATCCTTAACTAGAGAAAAAACTTAGTAAATATGTAACAATTCACATTGCCTCCACATGTAAACCTTTTGACTTAATTTTCTATCTATCTACCTATTTATCATGTGGAAGAAAACACTCAACTAGAGTGTGAATTAAAAATGTCTACTACAGATGTCTAATTTAAATAAAAATGAAATTTCTTCATTGACTGTGTGTACATTTGTAAAATATTTTGTTTAACAATTTAAAACTGAATCACTTTACTGTATACCTGAAACTAAGAAAATATTGTTGGTCAACTATACTTCCATAAAAAGTAAAGTAAAAATAAATAAAAATGAAATACATTCCAATGATAAAAATCAAATATTAAATACTCCTATATGTTTACCTATGTAGACTCAAGGAGATTTATTTTTTCTTCTTTTTAATAAGAAGGATTTCCTTAAACAAAAATTCACATGTACTTAAACTAGAAAGCTCACATTTATTTTCAAACACTTCAAAAGCTCTGTGAATACTTGAAATTTTCTATTGATTTTAATTTATACAAAATTGAAGAATTTTCAAATAATGAATTTTTTTTTTTTTTACTTAATGAGTTATATCAATTAAAATTTTGAGCAGTGTGCTTGCTCTGTGTTTAATTGTAGCTAACCTACCCCAAAGAGAAATCAGAGCTGTCAGATAACTTGCATTATTTTGTCAATTGAGAAAGATGGAAATGGTATATGAGGCTGAAGGGATCAGGAATAATCTGTCAATCTAGAAACCTCCAACTAATGAACAGTTATGAGCAGCTTTAGCCAGTTTTATCTTAGGTAGTAATCCAAACCCAGAATTGTAAAAGTCTGTCTTTTAAAATTTACAATTCCTTTCACAGATTATCCTTAACAACATCACTTCATACTCTTATGCAGAATATAATAATATTTTCTAGAAAGTCATTCTGTGTATCTTTATAGATGTAATTTACGTGATTGCTAAGGAATAAATGCTGACAAAGTTTATAAGAGGGTATTTTTATAATAGAATCCTAGTGCAACTGTTGAAATATTCAAATTTAGGACAAGTTCAAAATGCAACTACTGATGTTTCAAAGGAAAGTTTGATATATCAGTTTTTTCCCCCTTGTAAACATTTCTGTTAATTACTTGGAGTTTGAAAAAGCTTTACTTCATCCTGGCAGTTCCCTAGAGCTAATAATCTGTGGCTGGGCTTAGTGACTGTGGCAGAATGCCAATTACATTGCATGATGAGTGAAATATCTGTTGCAACTGTCAAAAAGCAACAAAAGTCACAGAAAACATTTAAAAGCCAGAGACTTAGTATTAGTTTTCACATTGAATATGTAAACAAGGCAATGTCTCAAACTTATCTGTAACGGTAAAAAATATATATAACAATATATTTTATTGTTTTATTTTTTTGTTTATTTTATTGTTTTATTAAAAATATTTCATCAATTGATCTTCACTATTCTTTCATGATCAATGAACAAAGGAAAAGAGAACACACTAAAAAAGGAAGCTGCTGCTATTATTATTTATTTATAGCCTCAGTAACATGATAATAGCTTTTCTATGTTCCTGAAACTGCATAAACTAATATGCATATAACTAGCCATATATAATATACAAGGTACAAATAATTTACGTAAAAGGAGCACTTGGAAATAATCGTAAGCTTTTTAAAGTGGATTAGGGAAGGGATAGAGAAATTCCAGTGATATTTAAAGATGTTTAAAGCAATGCTATTTATAGCTCAAAATATCAAAAACCTCAGGTTTTCCCATTCTGTACTTGTTTGGAAAATTAATTGTGTGTTTTTGCTTCACTTTATTGTACATTTACTAATTTGATACAAAATCTATTTATACTCAAAGATCTACAGGGGTAGGATACCTTCTTATGCTTCTATTTTTGTGAGAAGAGAATGTAAATAATTCTGACAGGCTTTATTGTTTCTCAGAAGAAATTGCACATGGGCCCTTCATATGCTTTAGCCATTACTCTACTTCAAATATACATTAAACACACAAACATACATTATGCATGTGTCTGTATATAATTTCTAACTTAAATCAACAATATAAAATCCCACTGAACTATTTATATCTGTAATTTTTCACAAAAATAGGTCTCCATTTAACTATTGTTTTCTTTTATCTGTGTGAGCCATGTATTGTTTGGTTCTTCCAAAGAGGTAGATAAATCTTTAAGGAAATAAAATTAAAATTCTAGAAAAGAAAATTAAAGTGACTGTTGAAGAAATGCTTATACTGCTAAACACAAAGGCAAAAATACAAACAAACAACAAAAAACTATAGGAAAAGGGGATAGATTTCATTGAATAAAAAATAAAATAAAATAATGAAGATGTATGTATATAAATACAAAAAAAAAAAGGGACAAAACATGAAAGTATCATGAGCATTTAGAGACAAAAAGTGGAAAGCAAATCAAAGATTTGATGAAGTGAGTTGTACATAAGAATTTAGAATGATTTCTAAATGCCACCTTAGACAATAAGTGTCTTCCCTCAAACTGATCTATTCTGTGCAGCTCTTCATTTTCTGACAACCAGCAATGCTGAAGACCAACGGCAACAACCACCACAGGAGAGATATTTTGTTGAAGTTTCATTAAGTTCTAAAAGTGTTAATGCATTAATTCATTTAAAAAATATTGTTTCCACATGTTCATGAAGTAAATGCTGTCATCATTACCATTTTATGTTTGGTCACATTCAAACCCAGAGATTTAAAAACTATACAAGATGATAAGCAGAACGAGTCCGCCTTCTAGTGATAAAAACTTTGCAATGATTACTACTCTCTTAGATTAACAGATTTGCTAGTATGCACTCATATCTGTGTAATGTGACCTTACATAGCTCACAATCTCTGAAAGCACAATGATGCACATGATACAAATGCAGTTGTTTTTTTTTTTTTAATAACCATTCAGAAATACCAAACCCTGAGAACATTGAGATAAAAATTGGAAATAAAGATAAAAATAAAAGATAAATGTAGTAACCAATTGATTCAAATTTTCTTAAGTTTTTCTATTTTCTGTCAGGATCTATGTTACACTCCTTCAGTAAATATTGACTTTGTTATTACTGTAAGCCAGGGACTGGGAATAGAATAAAGTTCATATTCACTGTGTTCAAAGTGGACTGTGTATTCCCATCATTTCCTAAATTTTAGAGAATAAAGATATTAAGTATTTAATAAGAGCTGGATATAAATCAGGCTAATTTTAGAAACAAATTTCCTAATGTAAGATTTTATTGAATAAAGCCAGGACCAAGGCTGGAGTCCACAATGCCAGTCGCAAAGCCCAGTACACTTATTTGATTGAAGGAGACCTCTGCTTGGTTTGGAAATTTTTAACAATCAATGCAAAGAGCAATTTTATTTTAATTTATACAAAATTTTAAAAGATTTTATTAGTTGTTCTTAATGAGCAAAATGATTTCTGATATTTAGATCTAAAAATGTTTTCTTCAATGGGTACTCATAAAGAGCACATTACAAAACATAGTATAAAATACAGTCAGTGATTTCCATGGAGTAAGGACAGGGGTGGTGTTATAAATAGCTTATTTATAAATCTTTCACTGTATTTAAAAGTAAAAGTACCTAGGCTTTGTAATCATTCTAACTTTAAAGAATTTTATACATTATTCTTTGCTTAATAACAACAATTATATCAACAAAATGAGCATTAATTCCTTTTATTCAACACCTGTGGCACATGCTATAACACAATTTTTTCATTTAAGTTTAATTTAATTTCATTTAATTTTCTCATTTAGTTCCCAGTACATTCAAAGTAATATGGGTACCAGTAATATATTCTCTAACAAAAGGGAAATTGACACTTTGAGAAGTTCAGGTAGATTGCATAAAGTCACAAAGAAAGAAAATGGTAAGTTGAGTTTCTCTTATTGGGTGGATGGATGGATAGGTAGATACAGAGATAATGAAGATGGAAAGAGATAGTCAGTCATAGACCTAAAGAGATATCACCTGGGGATATAGTTATCTGGGGGTCTTGATTAGGATAGAAGCTTCGAGTTCTTTCATTCACTCTCTTCCTAAGGCAACAGAAAAATTTCAGGGCCATAAGAGGTGTGTATTCCTATCTTCCTTCCATCTATACATGGCCACCCTACATTGTTTTACATTTTTTTTTTAAATTTTAAACTTTTTATTTTGTATTGGGATATAGCCAATTAACAATGTTTTGATAGTTTCAGTGCCGGGGTCCAGCCCCGGCTGATCCAGGGTATTCAAAGGAGAGACAGCGTAGGCAACCTATTTATTTAAATATTTATCAAAGATATAAAGAGTAATAGAATGAGGATAGCTCAGTGAGGAAATTCAGTGGAGAAAAGCGGCTGAAATAAGGATAGCTCAGTAGGAAAATTCAGTGAAGAAAAGCTGCTGAATAAAATTCCAAAGCAGGGAATTAACGTCACCTATGTCCATTCTCCTGAAGGAGAGGAGACACTAAGGCCTCGCCGGTCAGATCTTAGAAGCCCAGGCAAAATTAGTAGGCTTGACGAGCTTCCCCGCCTCAGAGGGAAAATTTCAGCCAGAAGGTGAAAGAAAGCATGACATGGGGAGACCAAATTTTGGTGAACAAAAAAGGGGCATACTTTATTTTCCAAAGTAGTTTTATACCTTAAGTTGTGCATAGAGGATGATGGGGGAAGGGGTGGAGTCATGCAAGGACAGCAGTTCCTGGTCCTAATCGAAGCCAGGCTTTCAAATTTATCATATGCAAAAGTTCAGGTGATTTACATCATCTTCTGGCCAGGAGGCCTGTTAACACTTTAAGAAACTTATTTTTCTCTAAAGGTGATTATTCTAAAGTCAGGAGCCAGCCTCCAAAAAAGCATTGGACAAAGCTGCATTGCTATAGGGCAAAAGTGAGGTGGGCTCAATCAAGAAAAGAATTAACTCAAGGGTCCAAGGTTACAAACATTGAAGCTACTACTTACATTTCTATACACCCATTATATCAATCAATACACTGCCAAGGACACAGTAGGTAAGGGGTATGGAGACTTAGCAGCAAACTTTGGCCCAATAAGTGAAAAACCCTTCACCAATACAATTTCTAATCAATCTTTTAACTACTCAAAGGAATCTGTGTTTAGACAGTTTAGAACATCTCCTGCCTCTCATAGTTGGGAGGCTCTGAACAATCACATGTGGCGGGAAAAACCTATTCAGGCAGGCTAGAGGATTTCCAAAGGAGTTTGCAGGTTGAAACACTGTCACACCCAGGAATTATTAACTGGAGCTGTAAGCTAACTCTTTTTTCAGAGAGAGGTAGTCGGGGACAGCCCCCCATAAAGTCAGAGGTGTAGGTGAAAGCAGAAAGTAGGCAGACTCTGGTTTTGGGGGTAGATGCTCGAGAATTTCCAGGGGAACTCCTGAGGCTCGATCCCACCTTTGCGTATGCCGAGCCTCCTTCCTCATGACCTTTGCCATGGGCAGAGTTCTTCACGCTGGCTCCCAGCAGTGATAGAATTCCAGTTGAGCTATTCCAGATCCTGAAAGACGATGCTGTGGAAAGTGCTGCACTCAATATGCAATATGCAATATGCACTCAATATGCAATATGCCGGCTCCCAGCATTTCAGGTGAACAACAAAGAGACTCAGCCAAACATATGCATGTATCCATTTTCCTCCAAACTCCCCTTCCATCCAGGCTGCCACATAACATTGTTTTTCTACATGATCTCTTAAAGTATAATAGCTAAAGTTCTTACAGAACAGCTCAAACTCTCAAAAATTACTTAAAGGGAAGTGTTTTGGCTTTTGTAAAGTATAAACCTAAAACTGTTAAAAGTGTTATTTTTTACATTATACTGGATGCAACAAACACACAGCCCTCCAGATTCAATGTAGAAGAGTCTACACAGAAGTTTGATAACTGGGAGATATAGTTCACTGTGGGTCGTCTTTAAGAATAGCTACCAAAAGAAAACTGTCCAGATAAAAAAAGGAAGAGAGAAATAGAATCTTTCTAAGAGTAGCAATGATGGATTCCCAGGGAGATAAGAAATGATAGAATGAAGAAGTACGTTTATTGGGGGTCATTATTTGATGTTAGCCACATTGATGTTTTCATAATATTTTACTTCTTAAATTACTTTTATGTAATAAAGGACAGAAATGGCATGGACCTAACAAAAGCAGAAGATATTAAGAAGAGGTGGCAAGAATATATAGAACTATACAAAAAAAGATCTTAATGACCCAGATAACCATGATGCTGTAATCACTCATGTAGAACCAGATATCTTGGAATGCAAAGTCAAGTGGGACTTAAGAAGTATCAAGATGAACAACAAGAGTGAAGGTAATAGAATACAAGCTGAGCTATTTCAAACCCTAAAAGATGATGCTGTCAAAGTGCTGCACTCAATATGCCAGCAAATTGGAAAACTCAGCAGTGGCCACAGGACTGGAAAAGGTCAGTTTTCATTCCAATCCCAAAGTACGGCAATGTGAAAGAACATTCAAGTTCCCACACAATTGCACTCATTTCACGTGATAGCAAAATTATGCTCAAAATTCTCCAAGCTAGCCTTCAACAGTACATGAACCAAGAATTTCCAGATGTTCAAGCTGGATTTAGAAAAGACAGAGGAACCAGATATCAAATTGCTAATATCCATTGGATCATAGAAAAAGCAAGAGAATTCCAGAAAAGCATCTGTTTCATTGACTACGCTAAAGCCTTTTAGTGTGTGAATCAGAGCAAACAGTGGAAAATTCTTAAAAAGATGGGAATACCAGACCATCTCACTGCCTCCTGAGAAACCTGAATGCAGGTCAATAAGCAACAGTTAGAACCAGACATGGAACATCAGACTAGTTCAAAATTCAAAAAGGAGTATATCAAGGCTATATATTGTCACCCTGCTTATTTAATTTATAAGCAGAGTACATCAGGTGAAATACCAGGGTGAATGATACACAAGCTGGAAACAAGAATGCTTGGAGAAATATCAATAACCTCAGATATGCAGATGACACCACCCTTACAGTAGAAAGCAAAGAACTAAAGAGTCTCTTGATGAAAGTAAAAGAGGAGAGTAAAAAAGCTGGCTTAAAATTAAATATTCAAAAAGCCAAGACGATGGCATCCAGTCCCTTCACTTTATGGCAAACAGATGGGGAAACAATGGAAACAGTAACAGACTTTCTTTTCTTGTATCCCAAAATCACTGGAGATGGTGAGTGCGGCCATGAAATTAAAAGACACTTGCTCCTTGTAAGCAAAGCTCTCACAGTCCTCAACAGCATATTAAAAAGCAGAGACACTACTTTACCAGCAAAGGTCCATCTAGTCAAAGCTATGGTTTTTTGCAGTGCCATGTATGGATGTGAGAGTTAGACCATAAAGAAGGTTGAGCACTGAAGAATTGATGCTTTTGAACTGTGGTGTTGGATAAGATGTTTGAGAGTCCTTTGGACTGGAAGGGGATCCAATTAGTTAATCCTAAAGGAAATCAATACTGAATATTCACTGGAAGGACTGATTTTGAAGCTGAAGGTCCAATACTTTGACCACCTGATGCCAAAAGCTGACTCATTATAGAAGACCCTGATGCTGACAAAGATTGAAGGCCAGAGGAGAAGAGGTGAGGAGGATGAGATGGTTGGATGGCATCACTGACTCAATGGACATGAGTTTGAGCAAGTTTCAACAGATGTGCTGCAGTCCATGGGGTCACAAAGAGTTGGACACAACTGGGGGATTGAACAGCAACAAATAATGTCTTCTAAATTATATTTTGATTTCTTGACTCATCAGTGAGATTGAAATGTATTATTAAATTTCAAAGTGAGTGAAATTTGATAGATTTATTTATTTTCATTGTATTAGTATTAATAGTAATGATAATGATAATAGTGATAATGATACACAGTAGTATTTGCAGTAATAGTAGTGATGGAGGTAGTGGTAGTAACAGAAATATTCTAGCTCAGTTGCATGATAAACCAGAATACATTATCTCTATGCTGTCTCTATTTGTAAGATTTTTAAGACTTGATCTATGGCCACACACAAATTCAATTTTGGTAATTGTCCCATGTATTCCTGCAAAACATATATCTCTATCATTGCTGAATACAATGTTACACAGTCAATTAGGTCAGATACCAAACTGAAGTTGCACAAACTTTCTATTTTTTTGCTGGCAATTTTCTTTTACATTTTCTTTTCAATTACTGAGAGATGTATTAAAGTTACCCATTGCTATAGTTTTTTTTTTAATTTTATTTTTTAACTTTACAATATTGTATTGGTTTTGCCATATATCAACATGAACCCGTCACAGGTATACAAGTATTCCCCATTCTGAACCCTCCTCCCTCCTCCCTCCCCGTACCATCCCTCTGGGTCGTCCCAGTGCACCAGCCCCAAGCATCCAGTATTGTGCATCGAACCTGGACTGGCGACTCGTTTCATATATAATATTATACATATGTCAATGCTATTCTCCCAAATCATCCCACCCTCTTCCTTTCCCACAGAATCCAAAAGACTGTTTTATACATCAGTGTCTCTTTTGCTGTCTCGTATACAGGGTTATTGTTACCATCTTTCTAAATTCCATATATATGCGTTAGTATACTGTATTGGTGTTTTTCTTTCTGGCTTACTTCACTCTGTATAAGAGGCTCCAGTTTCATCCACCTCATTAGAACTGATTCAAATGTATTCCTTTTAATGGCTGAGTAATACTCCATTGTGTATATGTATCACTGCTTTCTTATCCATTCATCTGCTGATGGACATCTAGGTTGCTTCCATGTCCTGGCTATTATAAACAGTGCTACAATGAACATTGGGGTACACGTGTCTTTTTCAATTCTGGTTTCCTCAGTGTGTATGCCCAGCAGTGGGATTGCTGACTCATATGGCAGTTCTATTTCCAGTTTTTTAGGAAATCTCCACACTGTTCTCCATAGTGGCTGTACTAGTTTGCATTCCCACCAACAGTGTAAGAGGGTTCCCTTTCTTCACATCCTCTCCAACATTTATTGCTTGTAGACTTTTGGATCGCAGCCATTCTGACTGGCGTGAAATGGTACCTCATAGTGGTTTTGATTTGCATTTCTCTGTTTATGAGTGATGTTGAGCATCTTTTCATGTGTTTGTTAGTGATCTGTATGTCTTCTTTGGAGAAATGTCTATTTAGTTCTTTGGCCCATTTTTTGATTGGGTCATTTACTTTTCTGGAATTGAGCTGTAGGAGTTGCTTGTATATTTTTGAGATTAGCTATTTGTCAGTTGCTTCATTTGCTATTATTTTCTCCCATTCTGAAGGCTGTCTTTTCACCTTGCTTATAGTTTCCTTTGTTGTGCAGAAGTTTTAAGTTTAAATAGGTCCCATTTGTTTATTTTTGCTTTTATTTCCAATATTCTGGGAGGTGGGTCTTGGAGGATCCTGGTGTGATGTATGTCAGAGAGTGTTTTGCCTATGTTCTCCTCTAGGAGTTTTATAGTTTCTGGTCTTATGTTTAGATCTTTAATCCATTTTGAGTTTATTTTTGTGTATGGTGTTAGAAAGTGTTCTAGTATCAGTCCTTTACAAGTGGTTGACCAATTTTCCCAGCACCACTTGTTAAAGAGATTGTCTTTTATCCATTGTATATTCGTGCTTCCTTTGTCAAAGATGAGGTGTCCATAGGTGCGTGGATTTATCTCTGGGCTTTCTGTTTTGTTCCATTGATCGATATTTCTGTCTTTGTGCCAGTACCAAACTGACTTGATGACTGTGGCTTTGTAGTAGAGCCTGAAGTCAGGCAGGTTGATTCCTCCAAAACCTGACAAAGATGCCACAAAAGAAGAAAACTACAGGCCAATATCACTGATGAACATAGACGCAAAAATCCTTAACAAAATTCTAGCAATCAGAATCCAACAACACATTAAAAAGATCATACACCATGACCAAGTGGGCTTTATCCCAGGCATGCAAGGATTCTTCAATATCCACAAATCAAACAATGTAATACACCACATTAACAAATTGAAAAATAAAAAGCATATGATTATCTCAATAGATGCAGAGAAAGCCTTTGACAAAATTCAAAATCCATTTATGATAAAAACTCTCCAGAAAGCAGGAATAGAAGGAACATACCTCAACATTATAAAATCTATATATGACAAACCCACAGCAAACATTATCCTCAACGGTGAAAAATTGAAAGCATTTCCCCTAAAATCAGGAACAAGACAAGGGTGCCCACTTTCACCATTACTGCTCAACATAGTTTTGGAAGCATAGTTTTGTCTATTTCTTTTTAAGTTCTCTCAATTTTTCCTTCATATTTTGATGCTATATAATTATATTTATGCATATTTATCAATTTTATACATATCTTGTGAATTAAATTTTAGTGGTTATGAAATTACTGACTTTTCATAAAATGTACCTTTCTAAAAATTTATTTTGTCTAATTTTACTATATCTTATTTTAATTTTTGCATCAGTATATTTTCCATCCTTTTTCTTTCAAACGTTTTATTCATTAGAGTATATTTCCTATAAGCTCATGGATTTTTATATTTCATTCAGATAATCTTTCCTTTTTTTCAATTTATGTTCCTCAACTGTACACATTTAGTGGCATTTAATGTCTTCCTATCGAGATTCTGAACCAGATTACTCATTCCACTCCACAAGATAAATACCAGATATAATGTGAAAGGAACCAGAAAGACATTCTATTATAGGAATTAATTAGGGTGACAATGGAAACTGATTTGATCTTGTGCATTTTTTGCACAGTGGCTTTGGCATACAGCAGGAGGCAGTCAAACATGAATGAATGAAATGGTGAAAACAAACAAGCAATTACTCTCTTGCACTTGATCATTGTTAACTTGGAAGAAACAGTATCTGGCCCTGCCCCTGATTTTTCTTAGACCTGTGTATTATGTTCCCCAGGTGGCATTAGTGGTAAAAAAAAAAAAAAAAAAAAAAAATCCACCTGTCAGTGCACAAGACTTAAGAGACACAGGTTTGATCCTGGGTCAGGAAGATCCTCTGGAGAAAGAAATGGCACCCCACTTCAGTATTCTTACCTGGAAAATGCCATAAACAAAGGAAACTGGCAGTCTACAGTCCATGGGGTTACAAAGAGTCAGACAGGACTGAGCATCTAAGCCACACATGGTACTTCAGTAACAAAATCAGTGCAGAATTCCTGTACTTTTGAGCAATTGGGAAAATGATGGTAACTACGTCCTGAATGTTACTTTTGACATTATATAAACCTCCTGGCCTGATAGGAAGTAATCTAAAGACAAGCAGCTCCAATGTTGTTTTTTCCTCATTAACAAAGGATGGAGCCTTGTTCTGATAGAATGTTTTTTTGGGATGGGGAAATGATTGTGATTTTACCTGTTTGGAATTCTTCAACTGAGATCTTGTTCTTCCTACCACTGAAATAATTGGCTGTCCCCAGCACTGGGTCCCAGACTCAACCAAGTATATAATGGTTGAGAGAATAGCTGATACCTTCAGTGGGTAGTGAGCTTCAGACTAAAGTTATAAGATATGTTATTAACATTATCATTTTAAGTGAAATAGACACATATACACTTATGCACTACTGAAGAGTACCAAGATCAGGATTGCTAGAACTGAAAAATTAAAAATTCTAGATTAAACAACTGGACATATTAAAAACACTAAGGGAATGTTAGCATATAAAATAACCTGAAAATATATCATAAATTAGAAATGTGAGAAATAAAATTCACCTATTAAACTATCTTAAAAGAACTTTTCTGATCATTCTATATTACAGTATGATTTTATCCCTTACTAGCTGTTATATCTGATAAATTACTATGTCAAAGTTAATTTTCTTCCTATAAAGTGAGAATAATAATAGTGCTTATTGCATAGATTCATTTTAAAAATTAAATTAATTTGTGTAAAACTTATTCTAGTATCTCTGACAAGTATAAGGAGGTATAACAATTTTATATTTTATTGTCATAATTGTTTAATTAAATCTAGGACTGAAAAAATAACCAGATAATTATAATAACTATATCTGCATAAACTATTAGAAAGTGAATATAAAAGGGTATATAATAAATAAGAAAAACTAAGAATTTACTAAGCTGTAAATAATTGTATTTTATCTTTTAGGCCATAATATAACAAAAATGGCAACCCACTCCAGTGTTCTTGCCTGGAGAATCCCAGGGACGGGGGAGCCTGGTGGGCTTCCATCTATGGGGTGGCACAGAGTCGGACACAACTGAAGCGACTTAGCAGCAGCATAACAAAGTTATATATAAATTTGTAATAGTTAAATAAACCCCAGGTTATTTAAAGTTTAGGAAAATACTTCTTAATTACTCATAGATCAAAGAGTAACAGGAATAGAAATGTAAACATTAAGAACTAATTTTAATAAAATATATATTGGAACCCAGGAGATGCAATTCAAGCAGCAAAAGGATTTGTGTAGACTTCATCATTATATTAGTAAGTAAGATGAAAATAAACGAGTTATGTCTCCAATTTAACATAGAGAAAGAAAGAGGGAGGGAAAGGGAGAAACGTACCCACTTTACATAAAGATGAGGTTAGTGTGAAAGTATAAGAAGAGACAAAAGTATACCAACAAGACATTAAGCTTAAGAAAGGGGGTGCAGAGACATTAATAAAAGACAAGCTGCACACCAGTCAGAATCAGTTCAGTTCAGTCGCTTAGTCATTTTCAGCTCTTTGCGACCCCATGAACTGTAGCAAGCCAGGCCTCCCTGTCCGTCACCAACTCCTGGAAATCACTTAAACTCACGTCCGTCGAGTCGGTGATGTCATCCAGCCATCTCATCCTCTGTTGTCCCCTTCTCCTCCTGCCCCCAATCCCTCCCAGCATCAGAGTCTTTTCCAGTGAGTCAGCTCTTCTCATGAGGTGGCCAAAGTACTGCAGTTTCAGCTTTAGCATCATTCCTTCCAAAGAACACGCAGGACTGATCTCCTTTAGAATGGACTAGTTGGATCTCCTTGCAGTCCAAGGGACTCTCAAGAGTCTTCTCCAACACCACAGTTCAAAACCATCAATTCTTCGGCGCTCAATTTTCTTTATAGTCCAACTCTCATATCCATACATGACCACTGGAAAAACCATAGCCTTGACTAGATGGACCTTTGTTGTCAAAGTAATGTCTCTGTTTTTCAATATGTTATCTAGGTTGGTCATAACTTTCCTTCCAAGGAGTAAGCGTCTTTTAATTTCATGACTGCAATCAGAATGGCTATTGTCAAAAAATCTACAAACAAATGCTGGAGAGGATGTGGAGAAAGGGGAATTCTCTTTCACTGTCAGTGGAAATATAAATTGATATAGCCACTATGAAGAACTGTACGGAGTTTCTTTAAAAAAAATAGACATAGAGCTAACATCTGACACAAAAATCTCACTGCTGGGCATATGCTGCTGCTCCTGCTGCTAAGTCGCTTCAGTCGTGTCCGACTCTGTGCGACCCCGTAGATGGCAGCCCACCAGGCTCCCCCGCCCCTGGGATTCTCCAGAGAAGAACACTGGAGTGCGTTGCTATTTCCTTCTCCAATGCATGAAAGTGAAAAGTGAAAGTGAAGTCTCTCAGCCATGTACGACTCTTAGTGACCCCATGGACTACGGCCTACCAGGCTCCTCCATCCATGGGATTTCCCAGGCAAGAGTACTGGAGTGGGGTGCCATTGCCTTCTCCATGCTGGGCATATACCCTGTTATTATGCAATCACTCAGTTGTGTCTGACTCTTTGCAACCCCATGGACCTCAGCACACCAGGTTTAACTGTCCTTAACCATCTCCCAGAGCTTGCTCAAACTCAGGTCTGTTGAGTCAGTGATGACATTGAACTATAGAATCCTCTATCGTCTGCTTCTCCTCCTGCCTTCAATCTTTCCCAGCATCAGGGTCTTTTCCAGTGAGTCGGCTCTTCACATATGTGACCAAAGTATTGGAGCTTCAGCTTCAACATCAGTCAGTCCTTCCAATGAATATTCAGGACTGATTTCCTTTAGGATTGACTAGTTTGACCTCCTTGCAGTCCAAAGGGCTCTCAAGAGTCTCCTTCAACACCACAGTGCAAAAGCATCATTTATTTGATGCTCAGCCATCTTTACAGTCCAACTTTTACATCCATACATGGCTACTGCAAAAACCATACTTTGACTTTACAGAACTTTGTTGGCAAAGTACTGCCTCTGCTTTTTAGTGTGCTGTCTAGGTTGGTCATAACCTTTCTTCCAAGGAGCAAGCATCATTTCATTTCTTGGCTGCAGTCACCATCTGTAGTGATTTTGGAGCCCAAGAAAAGAAAATATGTCACAATTTCCATTGTTTCTCCATCTATTTGCCATGAAGTGATGCGAACGGATGCCTTGATCTTGGTATTTTGAATGTTGAGTTTTAAGACAGCTTTTTTAATCTTCTCTTTCACTTTCATCAAGAGGCTTTTTATTTCTTCTTCACTTTTTGCCATAATGGTGATGTCATCTGAATATATGAGGTTATTGATATTTCTCCCAGAAATATTGATTGCAGCTTGTGCTTCATGCGGCCTAACATTTTGCATGATGCACTCTGCATATAAGTTAAATAAGCAGGATGACAATATACAGCCTTGACGTACTCCTTTCCCAGTTTGGAACCAGTGTGTTCTTCCCTGTCCAGTTCTGAGTGTTGCTTCTTGACTTACATATAGGTTTCTCAGGAGGCAGGTAAGATTGTCTGGTATTTCTGTATCTTTAAGAATTTTCCAGTTTGCGATGATTCACACAGTCAAAGGCTTTAGCGTAGTCAGTGAAGAAGTAGATGTTTTTCTGAAATTCTGTTGATTTTTCTATGATCCAATGGATGTTGGCAATTTGATCTCTTGTTCCTCTGCTTTTTCTAAATCCAGTTGAGCATCTGAAAATTCTCAGTTCACGTACTGTTGAAGCCTAGCTTGCATAATTTTGAGCACTATTTTGCTATCATCTGAAATGATTGCAATTGTTTGGTATTTTGAACATTCTTTGGCATTGCTCTACTTTGGGATTGGAATGAAAACTGATCTTTTACAGTCCTGTGGCCACTGCTGAGTTTTCCAAATTTGTTGGCAGAATGTATGCAGCACTTTAACAGCATCATCTTTTAGGATGTGAAATAGCTCAGCTGGAATTCCATCACCTCCACTAGCTTTGTTCATAGTGATGCTCCCTAAGGCCCACTTGACTTCACATTCCAGGATGTCTGGCTCTAAGTAAATTATAACACCATCGTAGTTATCTGTGTCATGAGGATCTTCTTTGTCTAGTAATTCTGTGTATTCTTGTGACCTCTTGTTAATATCTTCTTCTTCTGTTAGGTCCATACCATTTCTGTCCTTTATTTTTCCTATCTTTGATGAAATGTTCCCTTGGTGTCTCTAATTTTCTTGAAGAGATCTCTCGTATTTCTCATCCTATTGTTTTCCTCTATTTCTTTGAATTGTTCATTTAGGAAGGTTT
Organism: Bos taurus; assembly: GCF_002263795.3. NCBI lineage: Eukaryota > Metazoa > Chordata > Mammalia > Artiodactyla > Bovidae > Bos > Bos taurus. The sequence goes on along the minus strand of NC_037339.1, from coordinate 41,355,501 downwards.
CTTATCTCTCCTTGCTATTCACTGGAACTCTGTATTCAGATGGGTATAACTTTCCTTTTCTCCTTTGCCTTTTGCTTCTTTTCTCAGCTATTTGTAAGTCTTCCTCAGACAACCATTTTGCCTTTTTGCATCTTTTTCTTGGGAATGGTTTTGTTCACCACCTCCTGTACAATGTTACAAAACTCTGTCTGTATTTCCTCAGGCACTCTGTCTCCCAGATCTAATCCCTTGAATCTGTTTGCCAGTTCCAATGTATACACCCTGAGAGAACCCAGGCACTCTGTCTCCCAGATCTAATCCCTTGAATCTGTTTGCCAGTTCCAATGTATACACCCTGAGAGAACCATAATTGAAAGAGATACATGTAACCCAGGGTCTGTTGCAGCACTATTTACTATAGTTAGGCCATAGAAGAAACCTAGATGTCCTTCAATAGATAAATAGACAAAGAAGTTTGGTACATGTATACAACGGACTATTACACAGCCATAAAAAGCATTTGAGTCAATGCTAAGGAGGTGATGAACCTAGAGCCTGGTTTATACAGAGCAATGTAAGTCAGAAAGAGAAAAACAAACACTGTATATTAACACATATATACAGAATCTAAAAAGATGGTACTAATTAACCTATTTGCAGGGCAACAGTGGAGATACATAGAGAACAGATTTATGGACACAGTGGGAGAAAGAGAGAGTGAGACGAATGGAAAATGTAGTATGGATACATATACATTACCATATGCAAAATAGATAACCATTGGGAATTTGCTGTATGATGCAGGGTGCTCAACCTGTTGCTCTGTGACAACAAAGGGATGAAACTGGGAGGGAGTTGGGAGGGAGGTTTTAGAGGAAGGTAACATATGTATACCTATGGCTGATTCATGTTGATGTATGGCAGAAACCAAAACGATGCTGTAAAACAATTATCCTTCAACTAAAAATAAATAAATTAAAAAAGAAATAGATGAGGTGAACTTGAATGCATTGAGGGTGACAAAACGGACAGTGACAAAAAGAAACTCAAAACATTCACAGTATGTATAGACCTATTAAAAGTACCTTAAAATATATGGAGCAAAATGAAAAAAGGAAAATAAAGGAAAAATAGGCAAATTCATAAGCCTACAGGGAGATTCAGCAAACAAATTTTAATAATTAGTAATGGCTGTGTATTGATTAGAGTGAAAGTATGAAATCCCTGTGGGCCATGTTATTGGAAATTCTCACCACTCTGCAGATTTTTTCGTCAGGAAAACAGACACACAAGAAAGATTGTGGAGTTTCCTGAAAAAGCTTCTTCTGGGGTGCTGGCTATAGGAGTGTCACAGTACTCACTGCTAAAACATTGTATATTAACACATATATATGGAATCTAGAAAGATGGTACTAACTAACCTATTTGCAGGGCCACAATGAAGACGCATTCAAGAGAACAGATTTGTGGACACAGTGGGGGAAAGAGAGAGTGAGACGAATGGAGAATCTTTTCCTACAAAAATCTATCTTAATCTATAGAACAAAGGACAAAGGAACATACTTGGAAAATCATTGTTGAAACTTGCAGCATCAAAGAGAAAATAACCACTGCCAAAGTCCCCCTCAAACCTATAACACCATTTCCACACCCATCTTCTACCAGAAAAGAGAGAAAATAAAAAATTCAAACTGGATACTAGATCCAAATGTAAAAATGTAAAACTATATAGATTTGGAAGAAAACATAGGAGAAAATTCATGTGGTATTGATTTTGGCAATGAGATTTTAGATATGACACCAAAGTCACCTTTATAGAAGAAAATTCTTAAATTAGAATTGATCAAATGTAAAAATGTTTGTGAGGAAAAAGACATTGCTAAAAAATAAAAAATAACAAGCCATAGACTCAGAAAAATATATTTGTAAATCACTTATTTGATTTAAAAAATTGTATCCTGAAGAAATATCTCTCATATACAAATAATATCTATAATTTTCAGTGAAGAAAAGGCCCAGATTAAATAATTTCACATTCACTCTATAAAATTAAAATCCAAACAAGTCTAAATAATGCAGTGCTTGTGCGGGTACATATATATGTGGCAATAACACAGAAAACAGAAGAGCAGTGGAATAATGAATATAAAAATTTAAAAGGTAGAGTGAAGATGTAGATATAACTAAATTACTGGTAAACATCTAGCTATTGTTTTGAGTGGTGAGTTCAAGATTGATCATATTTTAAAATAAATGTAAAGAAGTGAAAGTGTTAGTCACTCAGTCATATCCAACTTTTTGTGACTCCATGGCCTGTAGCCCACCAGGCTCCTCTCTCCATGGAATTTTCCAGGCAAGAATACTGAAATGACTTGCTGTTTCCTTCTCCAGGGGATCTTCCTGACCCAGGGATCAAAACTGGGTCTCTAGCATTGCAGGCAGATTCATTACTGTCTGAACCACCAGGGAAGCCATATGTATATGTATATGTGTATATATATACACATATATATGTATATCTAGATAGATATGGATTAATAAATACAAAAATAAATCAAATATAATAGGGATATACGTAAATCAAAATACTGGGTATGTCATTGCTGTTATCTCAAAGTTTGAGTATGCTCAAATTACGTATGTTGGAATTCTCACATTCAAAGCCATGGTGTTATGGAGGTGGAGCTGATTTTGGTGGCAAGAGGACTTCAGTCTTGTTTTCTTTGAGGCAAGAATTCAACAAAGAGACTAAGATTACAAGGCAGGTATTGAATTCATTGGAAGCACAGTATGTGCAAAGAAAACAAAGTAGCAATTTACTTAGAGCAGGGGAAAAGTTACACACTCAGAGAAGAGTTGTGGGCATACCAGTTAGTGAGGGGTATGCAATAGGGGCAGTTTAGGTTGTTGCTGCTGCTACTGCTGCTAAGTCACTTCAGTCGTGTCCGACTCTGTGCGACCCCATAGACAGCAGCCCACCAGGCTCCCCTGTCCCTGGAATTCTCCAGGCAAGAACACTGCAGTGGGTTGCCATTTCCTTCTCCAATGCACAAAAGTGAAAAGTGAAAGTGAAGTCGCTCAGTCGTGTACGACTCCTAGCAACCCCGTGGACTGCAGCCCACCAGGCCCCTCCATCCATGGGATTCTCCAGGCAAGAGTACTAGAGTGGGTTGCCACTGCCTTCTCCAGTTTAGGTTGTTAATATGGGTTAATTTTCCACGGTCAGTTTAGATGAGGGTGACCCCCATTTTCCTCCCTGTACAATTGTGTCATCTGAAATTCCTTATTTGGGCTTCCACCAGGTACAATTTTGAATATTTTTCATGAGTACCTAAGCAAAACCCATGGAAAAGGGAATCGAAACAGCAATTCTAGTGGCATTATAATTATATTACACCATGGCCAAGATTACTAGAGGATGGCATGAGATTCCCTCTGCTCATGCTGCAGGCTGGAAACCCTTCTAGCCACAATGAGGAGGCTTTGGGGGCTGCTTTGTCTTTTTATCCAGTTATCAGCAACCCATGCATACTTATTTGAGCATATTCCACAGTTTTCAAGGTCAGAGTTTCTTGCTCAGATGGTACCAAATTTCTGTTTCAAATACCATTCCTCCATGCATCATGGGCTCATTGAGTGTAAAACAAGGAGGTGGTTTTGCCTTCTAATGCCTATGCATGAGAAGGATATTCTTGTGCCTAGACTTTCCAGCCTTAGGAATTAACAGGTCATGAAGATGTGGTGGTAGTTTATTTGCTAAATCATGTCCAACTTTCGTAACCCCACGGACCATAGCCAACCAGGCTCCTCTATCCATGGGTTTTCCCAGGCAAGAATACTGGAGTAGGTTACCATTTCCTTCTCTAAGGGATCTTCCCAATCCAGGGATAGAACCCGCACTTCTTGAATTGGTGGGCGGATTCTTTACCACTGAACCACCAGGGAAGTCATGAAGATGGAGACCTCACAAATGAAATTAGTGATTCTTTTCTAAAAGAGACCCATAACACTCTCTACCCTCTTCCACCAAGTGAGGAAAAAGCAAAATATCACCATCTAGAAAGTAAACCCTCACAAAACACTTAATCTACTCAAGTCATAATCTTGGGTGTTCAATTTTCTAGAACTGTGAGAAAAAGTTTCTGTTGTTTATAAAGTCACTTAATCAGTAGTATTTTGTCATAGCAGCCTGAACAGACTAAGATGCATATAATAGAAACTAAGTTTAAGAAAATAGACCTTACATAACAGAGAAAATAATTATGTCATAGGTAAAAAAACAGAACATCATTTTGCCATTAAAAGAAAAAAAAAATGTTTGTGTAGCAACATGAATGAATCTCACCAACACATTATTAGGTGAGAAAGGTGACGGAAGAAATTTACATATAGAAGTTATTCTGGATTATACATGACTTGAACTTTATGCTAACTAGGATACCCTGTCTTATGGGCTGTCAAACATGCATTTGTACATTTGCTTTAACTATTAAAGAAAATAACACATGAAAAATAAAAATTAGAGTAACTGGTTCACACATTCAAAATGAAGCTGGGTGGCCATTGCAGATGTTTCAGACATTCCTGCATTACTGAAAACTTGAATTTTCTGAATTGCATTAAACTCAAGGACACAGGTGGTACTACTGGTAAAGAATCTTCCTGCAATGCTGGAGACATAAGAAATGCTGGTCAGGAAGATCCCCTGGAGGAGGAAGTGGCCATGAACTCCAGTATTCTGGTCTGGAAAATTCCATAGACAGAGGAGCCCATGACTGAGTATCTGATCACCACCAAAGACACTACCTGCTGTTATCAAAACAGCATCTGCTACCAGCTGCAACCCATGGTCTCAAGATCTCTTGTAACCATTCAACTATTTTGTATCCCCATCAACCTTTCTTTAACAAGTATCCTTACCTTCTTGCAGTTCCCATTGTTATTCTTGATAAACATCTCATGTGACTAATTTAAACTCTGAGGTTTTTGCCTATGTAAGCCTCCCCTGTTTTGTGGTCTTGTGGAACACCATTCAAATGCTCCTGAAATCTATTTTCCTTAGACTGTCTTACTCAGTTTCACCCTAATAACTTTTTTTCTATTCCTATTATAGGTTGTTTATTGATTATTTTCACCTACAAGTGAAAGCCCCAGCAGAAGCCCACTTATGCATGTCTGCTATATTAGGATACTCTTTATTTAGGATTAGAAGCCAGTAATAAAATATTATAGATATATATAGATACATATTATGAGTATATGCCATAAATGTAAAAAGGAAGATAAGTGTAAATAATATTTTTGAAACTAATGAAATAGGTTTTTTCTTTGAGAGAGTGGGGAAGAAAGCAATGAAATTGCGGAAGTATATATGGTGGTGGTTTAGTTGCTAAATTGTATCTGACTCTTGTGACCCCATAGACTTTAGATGGCCAGGCTCCTCTGTCCATGGGATTCTCCAGTCAAGAACACTAGAGTGGGTTGCCATTTCCTTCTCCAGGAAGTATGTACACAAGACTCAATTTTATTGATAAAATATTCTATTACTTAAGCTGATTATATGTATGTAGACATTTTGCCTCTTCAATAAGTAATAATTTGTTGTCATTGGAATAGTACTTTTCTGAAATGTGTAACCTTATAAGGTTATACATAAATGAGAGGCAGAGGGAGAGAGTAAGAAAAAAGTTATTTAAAAGTATATGCATAGTCCATGTACAACTATTAGAATTATTATAATAGTTCAAGATTATTTAATATCAGAGAAAAGAAAAAGTTAAGGCAATAAATGGGATAAGGGGTGACATATAATTAAAGTAACTATTAATCAGCTAAGGTTTTTCAGATAGCTCATATTTTTATGTAAAATATATATAGTATACATATGCATTAGGTCTTTTAATTCTCATTCTATAGATGTAGAATTTGAATTCAACAAAATTAGGCAATGATCTTCTGATCTGAAATTCCTGCCTATTCCTATATGATTGCTTCTAATGGAGTCACTATGGAAACATTGATTTCATTTCATAGCTTTGGAAATAGAGTTTAATTTCAACCAAGAATAAATGAATGAGAAGAGCTATCAAGGTAGGACTTTGGGTTTGCCAGTCAGATTTTGGTGACTTTTTAAGGAAGAATTTTTATAGAGTAGAGGGATTAAATTGTCCTTGGCAACAAGTACTATTATTAGTTTATTTTTGTCTCCTTAAATTTAGCTTCCTGCTTTGGAATTTTTTCTCTTTTCAAAATCTTGCACAGAGATGAACATCCTTAACATAAACACTATTTTCTTGTCTTTCCACAGGTTGTTCAACTTGCTTAACTTTGGAAAAACTGAAACTTCTGATTACAATGTTCCTCAGATATCTAATGTGGCTCCCCAAAGAGTTACATGCCTTCAGATGCTTTTGTAGCTGTTAACAAAGAAGTGTTCCTTCTCAGAAAAATGAACTGACTCCCTGTCGGACACTGTTTAGATACCACTCTAAAGAAAGTATTTATTGGTTGCTAACAGGAAATTTTGTTTTTTCAGTGCCTCTAGTAGCAAATAAGTATCCAAGAGCTAAAATACAGCTACAGCTGGAGCTGACTTCCATTCATTCATCACTGTCACTTCATGAATTAGGAGCCAACAGACCATTTCTCTCACTTACCTCAGCTCCTTTCCAGAATGAGGTGAGGTTCAGAATGCTCAGATATGATAGTTCTTTCTTCTAACCTATTATTTACAGAGCAATCAATTTTGATCTGTGTCACTCTATAAACTCTTGAGATTTTCAAAGGAAAAATAAATTCTGATTGGTGTTTATGTATAATTATGTGCATCCATGTTAATGGGACATATAGCAATGGGATTTGCTTAATATGGCTATGACTTTTTTTTTTAGTGCATTTTAACTTCTCTAAAACTTGAAACAGCTCTCCTTTTCTCTTATTAAAGTAATTATATTTCATATAAATCTCTTTTTAAGGATGTTAAATTAAAAGATCTACATTTTCCACATACAAAAGGTTTTATTAAAGCATTTTAATGGTAGTGGATAAAATGATTGTATGTCTACTGACCTGCCAATAGAATAATTGGTCACATCATCATAAAAGGGAAGTTTTTCCTTAAAATGGATTGCATTGCAGTAATTTATTCTCTTTAAAGAGTTACATGCATTAACCTTCGAAATGACCATCACCCTTTAATTGGCATTCTTATACTATCCAGTGTATCATTAGCCTTTGTAGATGATATCATTAAAAGTGGCAATCATAATATTCAGTAAATTATAATACAAGTTGGGATCATCTTTTTAGCCCCCTCAAACCACTAACTAACCATATGGTTGTGTCATAAAATAAAATGAAGCTTTGTGGCAAACATAGTTTTTGACTGTTTTGTCTATCACAAATAGAGAAGTATACATCCACATAATTTATAAAGTTGCAAGACATAATCATAACAATCTTTGACAAGACAGCTGAAGTCTGTGTAAGAGAAAACCATGACAAATATAAAGGATCCTTTAAAAACTTTTGAAATTTTTTAATATAAAATCTATGATAAAAATATGAGATTATATATGTAAATTTACCAGATTATTAACCATATAAAAGTCAGCTTTCCAATGGAGTCACCAGATTATTAACCATATAAAAGTCAGCTTTCCAATGGAGTCACCAGATTATTAACCATATAAAAGTCAGCTTTCCAATGGAGTCAGCATGGAAAAATCATTTGAAATTAATGTAGTGTCAAAGTACATAGATATTGATATAGATGTATAAATAGACATTAGTATTTCAAATTTGAAAAATCGGTTACTGTAACCCTTGTAAACTGAAGAAAAGAATATTTGTAAACATTTCAACACCATAAGGTACAGAATTTACTAATCAATTTTCACACACAAGTTAACACCAGATTCATAAGGCCCAAGTTGAATTATATATTTTCAAAATGCACACGTAATTGTTTGATATAAGTATTTTAAAATAACATTCGTACATTTTTTTTTTTTAATATAACAGTTTTGGCTTGATATCATGGTTTGTTTTCTGACCAAAGTTATAAACTCTGAACAAGCGTAACTTTCTCTAAAAGAATGAATTTGCTATGGTTTTCAGACTATTGACATTGAAGGATACTTGGTAGAAACAATTCACGGTTGACAGGCTTTTCTCCTCTAGTTACCTTTATAGAAAGCATATTTTTATAAAAAGGGGAAACCTGGAGCCATCATCACTGGTTTTAATCTGTAATTAATTTTTCAGGCTTTGCAGATTTTTCCAATATTCAGTGAAAGGACAGAATAGTCTCTGCATTAGGGTTTTTCCAAAGTAAAATAACTCATTCTGACCTAGCTTTCTCAAAATAGTGAACAAGTTAAAGATAATTCCAACAAAAATTATTGTAGTTTTATTTCAAATATAATTGAAAACAAAAGTGCTTTGAGACTAAATTCCAATAAATAATTCATAGAATTCTATTTATTTATCAGACAGAAGATATGTCAAGAGGATAAGATGGCTGGATGGCATCACTAATGCAAGGAACATGAACTTGGGCAAACTCCAGGGAATGGTGAAGGATAGGGAGGCCTGTCGTGCTGCAGTCCATGGAGTCAAAGAGAGTCAGACACTACTGGGTGACTGAACAGAAACAAAAGTGTCTTTGTAATCTTTGTTTGTTGAGAGTTCTTATCATGAAAAACTATTGATTTTGTCAAATGTTTCTCCTGTAGCCATTGAGATGATCATGTGATTTTTTTATCCTTCATTCTGTTAATGTGGTGTATCACTTTGATTGACTTTCATATGTTGAACTATCAAGGGTTAAGTCACACTTTGTTGTATTTATGGTCTTTTTAAAGTGCCACTGAATTTGGTTTCCAAGTATTTTATTATTTATTATTTTTTTATTTAGGGTCATCAGGTATATTGGCCAGCAGCTATCTTTCTATGTGATGTCTTGTTCTGCTTTTATTATCAGGAGAATATTGTCCTCATAAAATCAGTTTGGAAGTATTCCCTACCTTTTGATATTTTGGAAAAGTTAAAGGAACTGTATATACATACATTGGAATATTACTCAACCTTAAAAAAAAGTCAATCTGAACCTGAAAAACATTATATTAACTGAAATAAGCCACTCTCAAAATAACAGATAATACATGATCCCATTTATATTAGTAATTAAAAATAATCAAACTCATAGAAACAAAGAATAGGATAATAGTTCCTGATCTGGGGATAGAGGGGTGGGGAGTTGCCCACCAATGTGTATAAAATTTCAATTATGAAAGATGAATTATTTTCAGAGATTTCATATCTATAGTTGTTACTATGTATTGTACACATAAAAAAAACTATTGAAAAGTTAAAGATGGTGTTCTTAATACAGCAAAATATTATTTGCATTGCTCTAGGAAATGGCAACCCACTCCAGTGTTCTTGCCTGGAGAATCCCAGGGACGGGGGAGCCTTGGTGGGCTGCTGTCTATGGGGTTGCACAGAGTCGGACACGACTGAAGTGACTTAGCAGCAGCAGCAGCAGAGAACCTAAAATTCAAATATATATGTATATTTAGGTATATTATGTATATGTATGTGTGTATACAATTTATATATACAAATACTAAAATGAAATCTGGTCAACATTTTTTGAAAAGAATGTCTCAGCTCAGTGTTGAGCTGCAGATGATTAGATGAGAAACACATTGCTCTTGTCATCTATGATAGAGAAAGCAGTTTTCATATTCCTCACATTTTACGATAGTTAAATATTTGTGCTGAGTTTGCATTTATTTACAGGATTGTGCAGTGACAGCATAGAGGACATGTGGTAGAAAAAAGGTTGGAAAACACCTCAACTCCACGATGAAAAAATACACTACAAAGATATTGAGTCGCATGCAACAATAGTTTGAAAACAGCATGCTACTTCTCAGTTAGTGATTCTACCTTGGAAATTTTACCAAAAAATAATGCTAAGTTAAAAATTCTGTGTTTATAAGTGTTATCAGAATTTTTTTTTACATTATTAAACTTGGGAAACAATGTAAAAAGATAAATATACATAAATCTGAATACATATAGTGGACATTAACTCAGAAGCGTATTATTCAAGTGACATATAAATTTTCATACAATTGGAGACACTTTCGACAAGAATAATTTGGAAGAAAGCCAGTGCTATAAGTATAAAGTTGGACTAGTCTAGGGAAACCAAACCATATGGTTACTCTACATATTAATCACCTTTTAATTCAAGGTTAAATGTAATAATTGGCTTGAGGAAACATTTCTGTTATATATCAACTGCATAAAGAGTAAATTCAAAATGATCATAAATACATACATTGAAGTGGTGCTATACATCAGTTTACAAATGTTTCATATTAATATGCATTAATTTCTTAAAAGAATGCATAGTAAACATAACTTTATTTAAAATATAAACAGGAATTACCTAGGGACAGTTGTATTATTATTCAGAATTCTTACAGAGACAAAGTTAATAGCTATAGAGAAGAGAGAAAATGGGACAAAGAATACATGTATTATTTTTCAAAATTATGCAACTCAAAACTACCCCAAATATTTAACAGCTTTAAGTCACATTTCAGAACTATTTAAAAAGCTGGAAATTATTTTACAAGTGACCTATAAGTAGGTAAAACAGATGAGAATTTTATTTTGAGAGATCAACAGTTTCTAGAGAATGCCTTGAACACATACTACTTTCTAGTTTATTTGAGAATGTAGTTTCATTATTTTAATATATTGCCTAGTTAAGTATTATTCTCTCCTAATGTTAACTTGCTAATAATTAAATATTATTAATAATACACTGATATTGGAATAAAATTACACTTTCTTACCACAGTCTATATAAGTGAACATGGAGGGTCCCGCTCATTCTATTACACCAAATATTCCCTGCCTTAAAGAAGTCTACCGGCAAAAGAAGGAATAAAGCAAGCATCTAAAAATGTTATTTCTAGGAAATATGCTACCTAATTTTCAGTGCATGCAATCTCACTTTATAGGTTTAAAATCATTTACTTCAATCACATTAGAACAAATAAAAAATATTTTAAAATATATATGAAAGGATAGGACTTATCAATATAAGATACTCCAATATTTATGTGACAATTCTCATATCTAAGAGTCAGATATTAATGTTTATGAAGCCAAATTAATTTGTGATCAGATTAGCTAATTCACAATTTTTAAAAAATTGACCAAAGTATTCAGAGTCATAAGTCTAGAAAATAAGTGTTTGCAGTCACTTGAGTGATTTTTTAAAATAATAACCGAGTCAACATCCACTCTTTCTCCACAGCCAAACTTAGGAATTCCTCCCTACTGCAGTAAGTAAGCATGAAAGGAGAAATTACTACAAAATCTCCAGAAAGACAGAAAAAAAAAAATGACTAACAGTCAGAGGGTATGACTAATTTTCATTCACCATAATCCTTTCTGTAATCTTGTGTGATAGTTATTATCATCCTCTGAAAATGGGTCAAGCACATTGGGTCAAGGAGAGATTAAATATATTTTCTAAGATGTACTCCTAATAAGAGTCTTGAGGCAAGTCCACATTGTCCAAATACAGATTCTTTAATTTTTTTTTTTATCCCATGCCATTCACAAAATGTTGTTGATGTTACAAGTTCTCAAAACAGCTTGGATTTTCCATTCTCATTTAATTAAATGAGGAATTAATTAATTCCTCCCTATATATTTAGATGATATTTAGTCAAGAAATAACACATGTATCTTTGTTATGTATGTAATTTAAACAACCCAGTAGCCATCAGATATTTTTAAAATAATTTTAATAAATAAAATATATTGAAAGAATAAGAAAGAATTCTCTGAACAAAATACTGATGCTAGCACATGTGACTTTCTTTGTTCTGTTAGAAAGCATATTATATAGATCATATCATTTACAGTTAATCATGTCATTTAAATCTAACTGCCTTACAACTTTATTACAAATGTGTCATCCTTTTACTTGATTAAAAGAAAATAATCAAGAAACTCAATATATCCTTTTAACTTTTTTCATATAACTCAATAATACAAAACATGCCTAGCAAAAGGAAAATGCTGCTGATTTTTCACATATTTTCTTTGCTTTTTTCCCCTTAGCTTGAAAACTATAGTATTTGTTTCTTTGTAATGAATTCACATGCTTTTCTTAGATTCCTTTTCCTCTGCAACAGTCCAATGAGTCTTTATCTATTGCTCCAGACAGCCATCTTGTCAAATCACCTAGAGATGTGAATGATAACCCAATCACCTACTAGACAGAAACATCAGAATTCTGGCCACCATTCACCAAGATAGCTTTTTCTTATCTGAAGCTATCCATCTATAATGTGTAAGGACAGAGCCTGCTTTCAGTAATGCAGCTGGTTATAGCAACTAAGAATAGCACAAGCTTCCTTCCAGATGATGCAGAGTAACTCACCTTCATCAAAATGAACTAGAACTGGATACCTTGACTTCTGAAGGACAATTGGAAAATTCTATATTGCATATAAATCTCATAGGAAAACTGAATCAAACCACTAATTGAAATATATTTTATGACCAATTCTCTAAATAGGTATGATTTGGCAACTATAGGCAGTTTAACTAGCTTATAATTATTTTGTTTAATAAGGCAAGTATTTTGCATTTGTCATTATGTAACCAAAAATGATAACAATAATTGCACAAAATCAGGGACTAAAATATGTTTGACTGAAGCTGAAATTTTAATGCCATGAAATAATTAAATATGTATTGCCTTGTCAGACAACATACCTCTCAAACCTGGACTTTTTTTTTTTTTTTTTTACATCACCTAGTGTTACATAAGTGGATCCAAATTCTCCACAGTACAAATTAATCCTACATAAGCCGTTGTGATACAAAATTTACTTTGACAATTAAGACACAATAAGTTATTGTCTTAGTACTAATAAGTTATGTAATATAAAATTATTTTCCTCCATAAAATAGAGAAAAATATAAAATTGTCCTAAAAAGTACATTCATTTTGGCAACAAAATTATTTATTATCTTTACCTTAAATGGTAAACATCAGGCTCCTTTTTACATACAGATATTTACATATATATATATATATGTGTGTGTGTGTGTGTGTGTGTGTGTAGGCGTGCATGCTCAGTCACTCAGTCATATCTGAATCTTCTTGACACCATGGACTGTAGCCCTCCATGCTTAGCTGTCCATGGGTTTTTCCAGCCAAGAATACTGGAGTGAAGAGATTCCTCTTCTAGGGAATCTTCCTGACCCAGGAATTGAACCTGCATCTCCTGTATTGGTAGGTGGGTTCTTGACCACTGCACCACCTTCATTTCAGTTCAGTTCAGTCACTCAATACTGTCCCACTCTTTGCGACCCCATTAACTACAGTACGCCAGGCCTCCCTGTCCATCACCAACTTCTGGAGTCCACCCAAACCTATGTCCACTGTATTGGTGATGCCATCCAACCATCTCATCCTCTGTCATCCACTTCTCCTCCTGCCTTCAATCTTTCCCAGCATCAGGGTCTTTTCAAATGAGTCAGCTCTCTGCATCAGGTGGCCAAGTATTGGAGTTTCAGCTTCAACTCAGTCCCTCCAATGAACACCCAGGAATGATCTTTAGGATGGACTGGTTGGATCTCCCTGAAGTCCAAGGGACTCTCAAGAGTCTTCTCCAACACCACAGTTCAATAGCATCAATTCTTCTGCACTCAGCTTTCTTTATAGTCCAACTCTCACATCCATACACCACTACTGGAAAAACCATATCCTTGACTAGACGGACCTTTGTTGGCAAAGTAATGTCTCTGCTTTTTAATATGCCATCTAGGTTGGTCATACCTTTCCTTCCAAGGGGCAGGCATCTTTTAATTTTATGGCTTCAGTTACCATCTGCAGTGATTGTGTGTGTTTTTAATATAAATTTATTTATTTTAATTGGAGGCTAATTACTTTACAATATTGTATTGGTTTTGCCGTATATCGACATGAATCCACTATAGGTGTACACGTGTTCCCCATCCTGAACCCCCCTCCCACCTCCCTCCCCATACCCTCCCTCTGGGTCATCCCAGTTCACCAGCCCCAAGCATCCTGTATCATGCATCGAATCTGGACTGGTGATCCATTTCACATATGAAAATATACATGTTTCAATGCCAGTCTCCTAAATCATCCCACCCTTGCCCTCTCCCACAGAGTCCAAAAGACTGTTCTATACATCTGTGTCTCTTTTGCTGTCTCACATACAGGGTTATTGTTACCAGCTTTATAAATTCCATATATATGTATTAGTATACTGTATTGGTGTTTTTCTTTCTGGCTTACTTCACTCTGTATAATAGGCTCCAGTTTCATCCACCTCATTAGAACTAATTCAAATTTATTCTATTTTTAATGGCTGAGTAATACTCCATTGTGTATATGTACCACAGATTTCTTATCCATTCATCAGCTGATGGACATCTAGGTTGTTTCCATGTCCTGGCTATTGTAAACAGTGCTGTGATGAATATTGGGGTACATGTGTCTCTTTTAATTCTGGTTTCCTCGGTGTGTATGCCCAGCAGTGGGATTGCTGACTCATATGCCAGTTCTATTTCCAGGTTTTTAAGGAATCTCCACACTGTTCTCCATAGTGGCTGTACTAGTTTGCATTCCCACCAACAGTGTAAGAGGATTCCCTTTTCTCCACACCCTCTCCAGCATTTATTGCTTGTAGACTTTTGGGTAGCAGCCATTTTGACTGGTGTGAAATAGTACCTCATTGTGTTTGGATTTGCATTTCTCTGATAATGAGTGATGTTGAGCATCTTTTCATGAGTGATTTTGGAGCCCAGAAAAATAAAGTCAGCCACTGTTTCCCCATATACCTGCCATGAAATGATGGAACCAGATGCCATGATCTTAGTTTTCTGAATCTTAAGCTTTAAACCAATTTTTTCATTCTCTTCTTTCACTTTAATCAAGAGGCTCTTTAGTTCTTCTTCACTTTCTGCCATAAGGGTGGCGTCATCTGCATATCTGAGGTTATTGATATTTCTCCCAGCAATCTTGGTTCCAGCCTGTGCTTCCTCCAGCTCAGTGTTTCTCAAGATGTACTCTGCATATAAGTTAAATAAGCAGGGTGACAAAATACAGCCTTGATGTACTCCTTTTCCTATTTGGAACCAGTCTGTTGTTCCATGGCCAGTTCTAACGGTTGCTTCCTGACCTGCATACAGGTTTCTCAAGAGGCAGGTCAGGTGGTCTGGTATTCCCATCTCTTTCAGAATTTTCCAGTTTGTTGTATTCCACACAATCAAAGGCTTTGGCATAGTCAATAAAACTGAAACAGTTTTTCTGAAACTCTGATGATCCAGTGGATGTTGGCAATTTGATCTCTTGTTCCTATGCTTTTCTAAAATCAGCTTGAACATCTAGAAATTCATGGTTCACATACTGCTGAAGCCTGGCTTGGAGAATTTTGAGCATTACTTTACTAGCGTGCTAGACGAGTGCAATTGTTTGGTAGTTTGAGCATTCTTTGGCATTACCTTTCTTAGGAAGCCTCACGTATATGTGTTTTAGATCTATATCTCCAGATATGAAAATGTTTACCTGTGTCTCATGCACTTCCTTGAGAGAGTATCCTTCCATCTCATATAAAGGAGGTCTCATAAGATCTTATGAAAGCCTGAGGTTAGCAAAATCATTTTGTTTGTAATAAATTTAAAACGAGTCCTTAAGAGTAAAAGGCAAATGCACCATTCTGCTCCATCATGTTCTCTATTCCCAAGGGTCTTTAAATCTTTCTGATTTATGCTCCAGAAATGGACTTAAACATCACTTCACTATCTCTCATTTTAGAGCTCCTCTTACGAAAGCTCCAGGGTTTGTGCATTTGTAGTAGGAGAGACTAAGCAACTCTGCACAATTTTCCCCTCTATCATTTAAACATGGGTGTGGGGTTTTCAGGAACTTTCAGACAGTATTAAAGAATTAAAGGATTAATAGAGACTTATTAAACGAGTATTAAGTTATTGGTGCACCAGAGTGAAATTACCTATTTGCCTGTGGTGTATTTAAATAAACTGAAGACTCACATATCTATCATTGAATAAATTCTGGCATATAGAAATATTTCTATTAATCATAATATCATCTGGACCTTAAAGTGTGCTTTAGTTTCTTGAGGCAAAGCCCATCAGTGACAGCATGAGTTAAAAAGATACTACACAGGAATGCCTGCGACTGACCCTCCTTTTCCACTAGCACTTTCCTGAAGTATTGATTGTTATCAACAGCATGGTTATTATTTAAGCATCATGTTTGTCAAAAGATAAACTAATTGTGTTTTTTTGCTGTTCTTACCTGAGGCGGATCCTTGCAATACTGCCCTTTTTCTTTTCTCAAACATATGCCTCCTTCACATATTCAGATCTTTAAAATATACATGAAACGTTTTTACTGTCAAAAACAAAAAAGTAGTAACAATAAAATTTGAATCTATGTTTTGATAGTCCTTGGATGATTATTTCATCCACGAATCTTACAAATCAAGTAAAACTCAGTGATATGTGAACAAAAGCACAACATCCATGAAGTGACAACATACACACAGTGACATGCAGACTGTGAGTTGGGATCCATCTTCAACACCTACTATTTTTTGTCTTTTGTGTGTTTATGGTCTCAATTTGCTCTTCTCAGCTCCCTATTTGCAAAATGGCGAAATCACCTACTTCAGTTGAAACCTTAAAATAAATCGTAAGACTTAGAGCTATGTAATCATTTATAGTTATAGAATCATTTAACCTGTAGAACAAAAATTTTTCTGAAGGAAGAACAATTTTTTTTTTTAGAAAGCCTTGTTGAACATTAAGAAATTATTTCATGAAGTATTAAAAAGCCATTAATGATGGTATATAGATTTGCCATCATTAATGGCTTAGATAGAAGTACCAAAAAATCATTCAGATCAGATCAGTAACTCAGTCATGTCTGACCCCATGGATCGCAGCATGCCAGGCCTCCCTGTCCATCACCAACTCCCGGAGTTCACTCAGACTCACGTCTATCGAGTCAGTGATGCCATCCAGCTATCTCATCCTCTGTCGTCCCCTTCTCCTCCTGCCCTCAATCCCTCCCAGCATCAGAGTCTTTTCCAATGAGTCAACTCTTCGCATGAGGTGGCCAAAGTACTGGAGTTTCAGCTTTAGCGTCATTCCTTCCAAAGAAATCCCAGGGCTGATCTCCTTCAGAATGGACTGGTTGGATCTCCTTGCAGTCCAAGGGACTCTCAAGAGTCTTCTCCAACACTACAGTTCAAAAGCATCAATTCTTCCGCACTCAGCCTTCTTCACAGTCCAATTCTCACATCCATACATGACCATAGGAAAAAATATAGCCTGGACTAGATGAACCTTTGTTGGCAAATCATTAGCATTTTTTATTTTGATTTTATTTGAATGAATTGGTGAGTTTCTCTAATAATTCAAGACTCTAATGTCTAATTGAAAAAAAATCTGGTGGTTGGCTTGTTCAGGGATGTGTTTATTTTGTTTATTCTATTTATGGTATTTTATAACTGTCTCAGAGGTAGGACAGGAGGATAGCTTTCTTTTTGTTTATCATTTAGTGCTCTCTCCTTTGGGGGGCACATTTATATTAGGTATATCTAGTTAAGGACATTAATTAAACCACTTTTCAAATTTTTATTTTCTAAGAGAGTTAAGAAATGTTTTCAAATACATCTGCCCCATGGGAAAATTGTTGCCTCTGTTCTGGGCCCTCTCATTTGCTTTAAACAATATGGAAGGGCATTATCTCCTTGCTAAAGACTGGAAGCTTGCTTTGATTTTCAGCTTTAATGGTCTCATCTGAACCCTACACTCAGGAGCATTAGCTGACAGAAACCCCATGCTGTGATTCACACTATTTAATGCCAAGTTGGTGGGTAATAAAGTTATCATAATCCATAATTTAATTATAGATGATAGTCACTGCTCTGATTGTAATATTGAGACTCTGGCTTCATTTACACTTCTGGGATGCTTCACAAATGATTTGGGCTGAACTTTGATACAGGGTCAAGGGTAGAGAAATTTTTCATATAACTGCATTCCCTCTTACTTGAAAGAAACATTCCATGTTCAAATTGGATTTATTTTGGGTTTGACATATGTCTGTAGTTTCTGTGGTAAGTATAAATTTTAATAAGGATTTGTGTAGGTGTTTCCTCTTTACAAGAGATATTTAGATTGAATTTATCATCCTATTTGCATGTAAAAATCACTTGGTTACTGCTATAAACCTCAAAAACAGAAGCAGAATATAATTATTGCTAGGGAAAATAGAAAAAAAGCATATTTGGATATTGATTTTATTTTCCCAAACTGTACTGTCCTCATGCAAATTTCATGTCATTTTATGAATTTGCTGAGGCTGTTCACTTAGCTGAGCTTAATGCCCTCCTTTTTTATTTTAAAATACTATCTACTCCATGAAGCCCTTCCCTGCAAGGAACTATAGTAGATGCTAAGTTCACACAGAACATGAATTAGATAATACTAGCTAAATGATTGCAAACTTCATCAAAACTTTCTAAATCTCTCTTAACTTCTCAGAAAAATGGTAATTCAGCCTCAATCAAAGAACTATAATGAGTAAGCAAGATAATACTCAGGCAGATCTAGCATCCATCAGAAGGACTTAAAATCTATGACATATATATATAGATTAAAAAATAAAGTGGCCTTGCATCAGTTTTAATTCTTTATTTTTGTGCATAAGTACATATATGAAAATTGTTTTAATGTATACATTTATAATAGAAATCATTACTTAAGAAAAATACTTTATGCTAAACATTCTTTGCAATATCACCCTTCAAAGTTAAGAAGATTAGAATTATTAGAAATTCCTTGGAAACTTGCATTTATATTTAGAAAGGAGAAACATTTGAGTGTGAAAAGCAAGAGACTACAGGGAATATGATTTACTTTCCATATCTTGAGGAGTATAGTAAGTCTTACAACCAAACAAAATATTCAGTCTTTTGTGATCACAAGTATCACCCACTCCTGTATTCTTGCCTGGAGAACCCTACAAATAGTATGAAAAGGCAAAAAAGATATGATGACAGGAGACAAGCGCCCAGGGTCGGAAGGTGTCCAATATGCTACTGGGGAAGAGTAAAGGGCACTTACTAATAGCTCCAATGAGAATACAGCAGCAGGACCGAAATGGGAATGACACTCAGGTGTAGAAAGTCTGTTGGTGAATTTAAAGTCTGACTGCATAGGCCCTTGAAATATGAAGTCCATGAATCGAGGTAAGCTGAATGTGGTTGAGTAAGACATGGCAAGAGAGAACATCAACATCTTAAGAATCAGTGGGCTAAAATTGGCTGGATGGGCAAATTTATCTTTTATAGGTTATTGGAATGCCACAGTAGAAAGTTAAGAGATACCTTGAGTAACAGGTAAGTTTGGCCTTAGAGTACAAAATGAAGCAGCACAAAGGCTAACAGTTTTGTCAAGAGAACACACTGGTACAGTAAACATCTTCCAACAACACAAGAGACAACTCTACACAAGGACATCATCAGATGGCCAATACCAAAATCAGGTTGATTATGTTCCTTGCAGCCTAAGATGGAGATACTCTATACAGTTATCAAAAACAAGACTTGGAGCTGTTTGTGGCTCAGATCATCAGTTCCTTATTGCAAAATTCAGGTTTAACTGAAGAAAGTAGGGAAAACCACTAGGCCATTCAGGTATGACCTAAATCAAATCCTTTATGTTTATACAGTGGAGGTGACAAATAGATTCAAGGGGCTAGATATAGTAGACTGAGTGCCTGAAGAACTATGGATGGATGTTCATAACGTTGTACAGGAGGAAGTAACCAAAATCATCCACAAGAAAAAGAAATGCTAGAGGGCAAAGTGGTTGTCTAAGGAGGATTCACAAATAGCTGAGGAAAAAAGAAAAGTGAAAGGCAAGGGAGAAAGGGAAACACATACCCAGTTGAATGCAGAGTTCTAGGGAATAGCAAGGAGAGAAAAGAAAGACTTCTTAAATGAACAATGCAAAGAAATAGAGGAAAACAATAGAATGGGTAAAACTAGAGATCTTTTCAAGAAAATTGGAAATATCAACGGAATATTTCCTGCAAAGATGGACACCATAAAGGACAGAAGCAGTAAGGACCTAACAAAAGCAGAAGAGATTAAGAAGAGTTGGCAGGAATACACAGAAGAACTATACAAAAAAGGTCCTGGTGACCATAATGATGTGGTCACTCACCTGGAGCAAGACATTCTGGAGTATGAAGTCAAATGAGCCTTAGGAAGCTTTACTATGAGCTAAGTTAGTAGAAGTGATGGCATTCCAGCTGAGCTATTTCAAATCCTAAAGATGATGCTGTTAAAGTGCAATCATCAACATTCAATATGTCAGTAAATTTGGAAAACTCAACAATGGCCAAAGACTGGAAAAGTTTTCACTTAAATCCAAAGAAGTAAGTGAAAGAAAGTGAAAGTCACTCAGTTGTGTCCAACTCTTTGCGACCCCATGGACTGTATAGTCCATGGCGTTGTCCAGGCCAGAATACTGGAGTTGGTAGACTTTCCCTTGTCCTGGGGATCTTCCTAATCCAGGGACCAAACCCAGGTCTACCACACTGCAGGTGGATTCTTTACCAGCTGAGGCACCAGGAAAGCCCAAGAATACTGGAGTGGGTAGCTTATCTCTTCTCCAGTGGATCTTCCTGACCCAGGGATTGAACTGGGATCTCCTGCTTTTCAGGAGGATTCTTTACCAGCTGAGCTATAAGGGAAGCCCTTTATTGGGCAGGGCCAAGTAATGTCCATGATACTGTACAATTACAATCATATCACATGCTAGTAAGGTTATGCTCAAAATCCTCCAAGCTAAGCCTCAGCAGTACATGAACTGCAAACTTTCAGATGTACAATCTGGGTTTAGAAAAGGCAGAGGGACATGAGATCAAATGACCAACACTGTTGGATCATTCAGAAGGCAAGAGAATTCCAGAAAAATATCTATTCTGCTGGCTTGAAAGTCAACATTAAATAAATAAATAAATATATATATATATATATATATATATATATATATATATATGTATATGTATATCATGACATCTAGTCTCATCACTTTATGGAAAATATAATGGGAAAAAGTGTCAGATTTTATTTTTTTGGACTCCAAAATCACTGTAGGTGGTGACTGTAGCTTCCTTATAGCTTTAACTATAGGGGCCTTTGTGGGAAAAATGATGTCTCTGCTTTTTAATATGCCATCTAGTTTTGTTATGGCCTTCCCAGGAGGTTCATTGTTCAAGAATGTGCCTGCCAATGCAGGAGAGGCAAATTCAGTCAAGAAATTGAGAAGGTCCCCAGGAGAAGGAAATGGCAACCCACTCCCATATTCTTGCCTGAGAAATCCCATGGAGAGAGAAGACTGGCGGGCTACAGTCCATAGGGTCTCAAAGTGACTTAGCATGCAATGGGACTGGATGCCATGATCTTAGTTTTTTTTTTTTTATTTTTTTTAATGTTTAGTTTCATGCCAGCTTTTTCACTCTCCTCTTTCACCTTGGTGAATCTAATGCTATTAGCATAGCTGTTATTTTTTCTTTTATTTACACATAAATATTACTATTATTAGTTCACTCACTCTGTCATGTCTGACTCTGTGACCCCATGGACTGACACACACCAGGCTTCCCTGTCCATCACCAACCGCCAAAGGTTGCTCAAACTCATGTCCATTGAGTCAGTGATGCCATCCAACCATCTCATCCTCTGTCATCCTCTTCTCCTCTTGCCTTCAATCGTTCCTAGTATCAGGGTCTTTTCCAATGAGTCAGTCCTTTGCATCATGTGGCCAAAATATTGGAGCTTCAGTGTCAGTCCTTCTATTGAATATTCAGGAACAATTTCCTTAAGGATTGACTGGTTTGATCTCCCTGCAGTCTAAGAGACTCTCCAGAGTCTTCTTCAACACCACAGTTCAAAAGCATCAATTCTTAGGCACTCAGCTTTCTTTATGGCCCAATTCTCACATTACTTATGTTTATTTATTGAAATCAAAGAGATCACAGACTAATATGCTATATGTCACATTTATACAAAAGCTATTATACATGTATTTTCAATTATAATGCATTTTAAGTTACTACACTAAAATTTTATGTAAGTACCTATGTATTCTCTTTTCATTTACATTTAAAGGTTGTTATGCCATCTCTGAGGCATATTCAAGGAAGAATAAAAAAAAATACAACAGAAAAGAAAATGGAATTCACAAAAGAAAAGAATATTAATTTGCTCTTTATCTTTTGCTTTTAGCTTTTTGTTTTTGAGTCACTGTTATGAAGCAATATTATTTCACTTTGTTAAAGAGTTCTGAGAATCTGGAGAAATTCTAAACACTTTCTTACCTGTAGCGTTCCCAGTTTATATCTGAATATAAAATTCCTTACTCTACTATCATTCTTGGTGTCAGTATGCTATCTAAAAGTGATTGTATACATGTCTATGGAATGAAGCTGAAACTTAATTTACTATGTTTAAATTTAGATTTGTTTTATGCTGAGCATCCTTAGATACTTAAAGCTTGGTTTCATGAATGATCTTTGGCAATAAAAGAGAAGCTTCCAGAGCTTACCTATCACAGTAAATATGATTTGACAATTTAATTCATTTAAATACAGGTTTATTTATACTTAATTGAATCCTATGTTATCTATATCTCAAAAAATTGAAAAACATGATTCATGTACTAAAGGAAAGTGATTTATATATGTAAATATTCTATTTATATTTGAGACCTCATGTTCAACATATATTTAAAATGCAAATTATGGTAAAAATATGTGTGTGTGCAAAGTTGCTTCAGTCATGTCCTAAACTTTTCAGCCTTATGGACCTTAGCCCATCAGACTCCTCTGTCTGTGGGATTCTCCAAGCAAGAATACTGGCATGCATTGCCATGACCTCCTCCAGGAGATCTTCTTGAACCAGAGATTGAACTCGAGTATGAGTTTGATGAAACAACATGACATATTGAGAGAGTAAATCCATTTCCAGAATTTATATTTCTAATCTTGAGGAAAAAACCATTGCCTCCAATCTGTAATTTGGGGGCAAATTTATACCTGGTAATATATTTCCTGCCAGAGACCAAATATAGCTCATTGTTACTAACCAGGTGGGTACTCAGTTTGGGACATAGTCTTGAATGAGAAACATGTTATTGCAACCATGTAAAACTATCATCCTCTCTCCATGGCCACTGGGTTCATCAGTCTATTGAGTAAGCACAGGTGTGGCTGAGGAGAAACTGATTGCAATCAAACTGATGGGTCACAATGTTCATCTGATTATTTAAAACATCCTATTTAATGAATACCCTGCAGTGACATTTACAAGGATAAGTATTACGGCATTATATTCTAAGGAGTCCATTCACAAAGCTCTCCATGTCACTAGATCTTTCAGTCTTGCTTTGCCCAAGTCTGACGACCTGTTGAATCATAATTGTTTATCTAAAGCAAATATGTTATTGAGTCCAACTTCAAATTACTCACCCCAAAACAGGTCAATAATTTAAGAGACAAGGTGTTTGGGCAGGGAATAAGGACTTTATTGAGAAAGCTACCAGACCAAGAATATAATGGACTAGTGTCCCAGGGAACCATCTTACCAGAATTAGAATCCAAGCTTCTTGTATACTAAAAGGAGAGAGAACTTGGCTGGTTGTTGAAAACTTCTTGGTACTGACCAGACCCTGGAGAGTATGCCATAATCTTTTGTTCTTAACAGTTGCTCAGGTAGGTCTACTCAAAATGTTCCTGTAAACCGTCAACAAGGAAATTATTAGTTTCTGTTCTGTAACTTTTATCTCTATGTGAATTAAACATTATTATACCTTTAAATGTCAAGCATGGGAAGCAGAGAATTGAGAAAGGGTTATTATGTATATTTTAACATTCTATTACAAAGGTGCAGAGCCATCATGACTAAGCAGAGACAAGAGAGCACAGAGATTAGAGCTAAAGGAATAGGTTTGTTCTTCTCTATTACAAATACATTGTCTTTGGACAGTGTTATTCTCTAAAGCTGGTATATGTGTTAGTCACTCAGTTGTGTCTGACTCTTTGCAACCCCATGGACTGTAGCCCACCAGGCTCCTCTGTCTGAGGAATTCTCCAGACAAGAGTATTGGAGTGGGTTGCCATTTCCTTCCCCAGGGGATTTTTCTGACCAACGGATCATACCTGGGCCTCCTGCATTGCAGACAGATTCTTTACCTTCTGAACTACAAGAAGTCCCCAAAACTACTGATTATATATATATATCTATATATATATATATATATCTGACTTCAAATAATCACTATTATCAAGTAAACTATGACACATTTCTCAAAATTTCATTCTTTATAGGGCAATTTCTTCCAAACTTTCCTATAGCACCACATCTCAGTGTGAAAGAAAGTGTCTGTACATTTCTGGATGTGTACAGAACTATTTTAAAGTATACTCAATAGTTTTTCTGAGGTCAGCTTGTCACAAAAGTGTCTCAGTGATTCACAGGTGTTGTGGTTTCAGAAGGAATAAGAGAGCAGCAGGAGAAAGCATTCTGGGAAAAAAGTCAATGGTTCACACGACTTTCATATGCCTTTTTTTTTTTTTTTATATGCCTTTAACACTGTCTTGAATACACTACTTCTACTTAATGTTAGAATGTTGCTGTGTGTATCTGTCCTAATTGCCATACTTGCCCTAATTTTTAGAGCTCTGATGAAGAGACTGTAAACTGAGATCTGCTTGGTGAAAGTACTTTGCTGTGTCACCCAGAATGATTGATTGTAACATCGCCATCTCGTTCTTACTTATTATACTGAAGAGTTTCCAGTCCTTCAAAGTCTTTCACTGTAAGCCTCAATTGACTATTAAAAGGATGAAAAACTAGAAGGTCCCTATCACTTAATTCTCTACTGTTCTGACTCATGGATCATAATCCTCTGACCTAGGGATGAATAAGTTGCCACAGTGACCATTGGCTTCAGGGCTACATTAGCTTCACAAAATGCATGCTATTAAATAGTTGCTGTATGCCCTGTCCCTCAAGCCAGCAACTATATATTGAGTCCTGTGCATTGTTGCTCCAGAAAAATTAAATTCTTCTATGACTCTGCTAGCAAAATCAATTGAAATAAAAAAAAAAAGAACTTTTTCCCCTTATTTATGCTTTACAGATAACATGTGAACCTGAATGTTTGGTGCAAGACAAAATACTTATAAAACATGAACTGTTAGACAATCTAAAGAGGGTAGACTTTAACATTCTGGCTTTTATCATGAACAAAGCCATCTAAAAGAGAGTTGAGTGAACAAATCAGCACAAAATGCCAGATTTTCTGCAGATTTACTAATATGTGTCTCACAGTATGTTTAAAGAGCCTATATCTAGAAACCACATTTCTTCAGGCTGCAGTGGCATTACCTCATTGGTTTATAACAGCCTTTCATTCAAATTTTCTTGTGTAAAATGACACATGAATGTCCCTTTCTTTCTCAAAGTTCAGCTATGTATTAGACTTTCAGTCTCATAATACATATTATAATATTTGCATAGGGTTCTAGAAGGAAGAGGGCTTCCCAGGTGGCACTAGTGGTAAAGAACCAACCTGACGATGCACGAGACATAAGTGACATGGGTTCAATTCCTAGACTGGGAAGATACCCTGGAGGAGGGTATGGCAATGCAATCAAGGGGAATCCCATGGACAGAGGAGCCTAGTGGGCCACAGTCCATAGGGTCTCAGAGAATCAGACATGAGTGAAGTGATTTAGCATGCACACTAGAAGGAAGAAAAGCATACAAATTCATCCACTCTACGTGAGAACTAAAAATGCCTTTTCATGTGCATGTTTCAATGGTCATTTTTCTTTCAATTATTTTTGACCAGTATTTCATGAATTATTTCACTTTTCTGTCTACATCTTCCTTCAGTTCAGGAAGATTCTCTTCTTCTATTGCTATTATTATGTTTAAGTTTTTATTGTGTCCCATTTTCAGATATTCATTAATAAAACATCTTTGAATATAATTTCTCTTTCTTTGTAACTCCTTTTCAAATAAATTATTATATACCTTCTTTCTGTCAATTTATTAAGTTTTCTGAAGATTATTTTTAAATCTATCCTCCAAAGCATAATTTTTTCTACAATCTTTATTCATTATTTTGCTTCCATTGGCACTTGAAGATTTAAAATTTCCTTACCCACATCTTCATTTTGTTTTGGCCATGTGTGTGTGCTAAGTCACTTCAGTCTTGTCTGACTGTGTGACCCCATGGACTGTAGCCTGCTAGGCTCCTCTGTCCATGGGATTCTCCAGGCAAGAATACTGGCGTGGGTTGCCATGTCCTCCTCCAGGATATTTTCCTGACCCAGGGATTGAACCTGCATCTCTTAGTCTTCTACACAGGCAGGCAGATTCTTTACCACTAGCACCACCTGGGAAGCCCTTATTTTGGCTAGTTTTACTTATTTTGTAATTAATTTTTTCATGTTTTATTTAATAAAATTCAGAATGCCTTTTATAAATATATGTGGGTTACAACAAAGTCATTGTATAAACCCTTCATGATTATTGATGTAGAAAATTTTATCCAATTTGAAGTTTTTCCATACTCACTCTTCCTTTTTTGATGCTGTTGATCCATGTAGTTTTTCCACTACTTTGATGATGATCAAATAGTAGTCTAGTTGCACTTTCACTTTGCATCTCTCTTGGTTATGTAGGCAACATTTATATTCTCTTCACTTCCCAAGTTCAGGTCTTAAGTAATCTGCAAGGGCACAAGGGAACCTGAACCACATACTTAATCTCTGCATGCTTTCTGCATCAGTAAACAGTTTCAAGTTAAAGTCAGTCATGGAAAATGTGCTATCCACTTGGGGATACATCTCAACTTTCATCTTCTTCTATAGTTTAGAGATGAGAAGTCACTTAAATAAATTGACTACAAGTTACTATTAATAGTCTCCTAGCAGACTCAGTTAGCACACTATTTTTTTTTTCATGTATCTTTAACTTGATTTAATACTGTTTTACCACACTTGAGAAGGGCAACTCAGAGATTAGAGCTCATTTTTCCTATCATGTATATTCTAATCTACACCTTCTCTCTTTGTTTTCCTTATCATTCAATTGAGTCTATGAAATTATAATGAAGTCTGATAGAAAAAACAAAATAGAAAAATTTTGAAAAATAATTTCTCCTCCAGATTCATCATAAACATTATAGCTGACATTTCCCATTTTTCCCACAAATACAATATTCATCTGTGTATATTGAAGATATCTCTTTTATGCTTCACTTTTAAAAAGAATACTTTTGTCTTACTTTCCATGAAGATGTATAATCCCCTAGAGAAATACATAGTGTTTGAAGACAAATGTATACTTTCAATTTAATTAAAATTTATTTCTGGAAGATTACCCTCAAAACATTTTTTGACAGAACTAAAACTCTTAGAAATTTTAAATCTAAGAAAATTTTGGTGGCATTAGAAAAATGAGATGTTTAATGGTTATGAAAATTATTTGGAAACATTTTGATGAATCATCACAATTAAATATTTCCAATATGTGATATTGGTTGTCTTGCTTTATTATAGAAAAATTTAAATTATTATATGAAGGATTCCTATACCTCAAAATTAAATAAGTGTAAATAGTTGAAAAGAGATTTATTCATCAGGAAGCAAAGCAACTATTTTATTAAAACTTAACTTTGGAATACATTTTGACTATCTCTATGATGATAGTAAAAATTTTCATTTCCTTAAAAATAAGAATTAAATCCATTTATTGATTAGATCCTTTTGATTTATCCCATTAAATTCTATCACCATGGTATTCCATAATGTTAGTCATTAAAAACTCTGCATTTTATTTTTAATAGTAGTTTCTGGTTGATAATTCAAGAGTTAATAGAAAAATACTCCTAATAGTCTTTTTGGTGAAAATAATGAATAGGTGAAAATAATTTATTAGAATAAATTTTATATTTTGTAAATATATTCTACATAAAAGACACTTGGAGAGTCTTAAAATTAAAGACTATAATTAATATTCACTTATATTAAGTATAAGCTGGGAAAATGTTCAGCACTTAAATTTATTATTCTATTATGAAATTATAATTCATTTAAGGCATGTAGATATATTTTGAATCATTGGAATGTGCAATTTCTAACCTATTTCAAACTTCTAATATTCATTTCCATTAAATTAAGTTGTCAGAAAGTTAAAGGAAAACACTACAAGTGTTATATAGGGCAGTCAAATTCACTAAGTTACCAGAGATAAGAAAGAAGGGAAACTCCAACATTCTAAAATACAGTATACTAAAAATTTCCTGTGGAAGATTTTAATTCTTTAATTTACTCTTCATGCAAGAAATTTGCTAGTTTGATCAGGTATAACCTAAGAAAATAATTTAAAAATATTTTTGGTCAAGTACTTACAATTATAGGGATATAATGAAAAATGTTTAAGAAATTTACCCAGCAATCCCACTGCTGGGGATACACACCGAGGAAACCAGAATTAAAAGAGACACATGTACCCCAGTGTTCATCTCAGCACTGTTTATAATAGCCAGGACACGGAAGCAACCTAGATGTCCATCAGCAGATGAATGGATAAGAAACCTGTGGTACATATACACAATGGAGTATTACTCAGCCATTAAAAAGAATACATTTGAATCAGTTCTAATGAGGTGGATGAAACTGGAGCCTATTATACAGAGTGAAGTAAGCCAGAAAGAAAAACACCAATACAGTACACTAATGCATATATATGGAATTTAGAAAGATGGTAACGATAACAAGACAGCATCTCTTTTGTGAGACAGCAAAAGAGACACAGATGTATAGAACAGTCTTTTGGATTCTGTGGGAAAGGAAGAGGGTGGGATGATTTGGGAGAATGGAATTGAAACATGTATAATATCATATATGAAATGAATAGCCAGTCCAAGTTTGATGCATGATACTGGTTGCTTGGGGCTGGTGCACCGGGACGACCCAGGGGGATGGTACGGGGAGGGAGGAGGGAGGAGGGTTCGGGATGGAGAACACATGTATACCGGTGGCAGATTCATGTTGATGTATGGCAAAACCAATACAATACTGTAAAGTAATTAACCTGCAATTAAAATAAATAAATTTATATTTTCACAAAATAATAAAAAATAACAATCTATAATACACACAAAAAAATAAAATTAAATTCTTACTATTTTCAAATAATTCAAAACAACTTATTGCAAAATATATTTTTTCTCTATGCATCTACTTATAAGGCTAAATTCAACTTGAATCTTACTTTCTATAAATTTTATAATGGCCTTCAATATCTCAAACCAAAACAAATCTCAGCACATTGCCTTGTGTTTAGATATCTCCATGTACTTTTTCATATATTATATTATACTCTATTGATGATAAAAAGGTAAGCAAGACATCATTTAAATCAAACCAAAAAGACAACAAATAAGTAGATCTATGAGAGGAATAAGCAAATCGCTTTTGGAAGAAACACAAACTGGAATCAAGATTGCCGAGAGAAATATCAATAACCTCAGATATGCAGATGACACCACTCTTATGGCAGAAAGTGAAGAGGAATTCAAAAGCCTCTTGATGAAAGTGAAAGTGGAGAGTGAAAAAGTTGGCTTAAAGCTCAACATTCAGAAAACAAAGATCATGGCGTCCGGTCCCACCACTTCATGGGAAATAGATGGGGAAACAGTGGAAACAGTGTCAGACTTTATTTTTCTGGGCTCCAAAATCACTACAGATGGTGACTGCAGCCATGAGATTAAAAGACGCTTACTCCTTGGAAGGAAAGTTATGACCAACCTAGATAGCATATTCAAAAGCAGAGACATTACTTTGCCAACAAAAGTTCGTCTAGTCAAGGCTATAGTTTTTCCTGTGGTCATGTATGGATGTGAGAGTTGGACTGTGGAGAAGGCTGAGCGCTGAAGAATTGATGCTTTTGAACTGTGGTATTGGAGAAGACTCTTGAGAGTCCCTTGGACTGCAAGGAGATCCAACCAGTCCTTTCTGAAGGAGATCAGCCCTGGGATTTCTTTGGAAGGAATGATGCTAAAGCTGAAACTCCAGTACTTTAGCCACCTCATGTGAAGAGTTGACTCATTGGAAAAGATTCTGACGCTGGGAGGGATTGAGGGCAGAAGGAGAAGGGGACGACAGAGGATGAGATGGCTGGATGGCATCACTGACTTTATGGACGTGAGTCTCAGTGAACTCCGGGAGTTTGTGATGGACAGGGAGGCCTGGTGTGCTGCAATTCATGGGGTCACAAAGAGTCGGACATGACTGAGCGACTGATCTGATCTGATCTGATCTGAAGAAATGGCAAACCACTCCAGTATATTCTTGCCTGGGAAATCCCATGGACATTAGAGCCTGTAGGCTACAGTCCATGGGGTGTCAAAAGAGTCGGACACAGCTTGGTGACTAAACAACAAGGCAATCAGAGAAACATAGAACACACTTGTACAAGGATCAACAAATTAGAAGGTCACATATGCTTAGAGGTTTCTTGAGAAGGTAGCATGTGAAATCAAAACTGAAGTATAAATAGGATGTTAACAGAAAAAGGAGACGGCATTAACCCAGAGACAGTAGTAGAACGAAAGATGTAGAGGCAATTGGAAGTTGAGAGAAGTCCAAGTATATTTATATATCCATGCAGAGGGTTTTTACTTTACTTGTACAGGCAAAAAAGGAAGTCCTAAACAAAACAGTGATTCAGGAAGATTATGTTGTCAGCTTTGTTTAGGAAGAATGAGCAACATGGGAATCACTTTTCAGTAGTTTTCTGTAAGCTGGACATAATTAGGACCCAAACTCATTCACTGATAATGGCCTTGGAAATAATGAAACAGATGAGACTTAATGGAGGCAAACTATACATAGCTTGGCAATTATTTGCAGAATGAGAGACGAAGGAGTAAAAATGGTCAATTTCAGAATGAGCGACTCTAGATTGTATTATTATTACCACACATAAAAGGATTTCCACTGACATTTGCTTTTTGTGTATTAGAGTTCTCCATAAAAAGAGAACCAAAAGGAAATATATGTGTAAAAAATATATATATTTGATTAATAAAGTAGTATAGTGTCTTTAAATATTATCTATTGTACAATACTTCTATATAATATAGTATATATGTGTATATATGTATATATAAAGATATTTATTATAAGGGATTGGTTCATGTGATTATTGAAGCTTAATTCCATAATCTGCTATTACCAGCTGAGAATCCAGGAATGTTGGTGATGCAGTTCTGAGAACCATAGTGCCAATGGTGTAAATCTCAGTCTGTTAGGGGAGAAGACTGATGTGGAGCTCAAGCCATCAGGCCAAGAAAAATTCCCCTTCTCCATGTTTTTGTTCTAGTTAGATCCTGAATGGATTATATGAGGCCCACTCACACTGAGGAGAACAATCTGCTCTACTCAGTCTATCAACACAAATGCTAATCTTATCCAACAAATATCTGAACATTCTGTGATCTAATAAAGTTGACACATAAAATTATCCATTAAACCATGGTTGGATGAGAAATATATTGCCTACTTTTCAAATATTTCTAGCTATATTTTGTAATTGATGTCTTACTTTTACTATGATTAGAGGAATAACATAAATCTTCACAAATTTGTTGACTGTGACTCAGTATGCGGTCAATTTTGATAACTGCACCTGAATGTGCACTTGAAAATAAGTATTCATTTGTCGGATGCATTACTCTTTGTGTCAATTAGGGTCAAGCTTGTGAATCATGTTATTCACATCTTCTGCGTCTTTAATACTTTGTCTACTTTATCAGTTTCTTAGAGAAGTACTAAAAATATCTCACAATGATTGTAAACTTGTCTATTCATACTTTCAGATAGGGTTATTTTTATCTGATATGTTTTGACAGCGTGAGATAATTACACACATTTAGATTTATTTCTTTTTCTGTGGATATACATTTTTATCATTATAAGCTTTTCTCTTTATCTCTAGTAATGCTTCTTCTTTTCCATATACTTTCCCTAGCATTATTATAGCTACTCAGTTTTCTTGAGGTTTACATTTTAAGAGTATATCTTTTTCCATAGATTTACTTTTGATATTTCTGTATATTTACACTTAGGATGTATATCTTATAAGCAACCTACTTATTATTTAATCAAGTCCAAACATTTCAGCCTTGAATCTTTATAAGATCAGGGATATTATCTGTCTTCTTCATGACATATTTTGGGTATGCTGCTAAGTCACTTCAGTCGTGTCCGACTCTGTGCGACCCCATAGACGGCAGCCCACCAGGCTACCCCATCCCTGGGATTCTCCAGGCAAGAACACTGGACTGGGTTGCTGTTTCCTTCTCCAATGCATGAAAGTGAAAAGTGAAAGAGAAGTCGCTCAGTCGTGTTTGACCCTTAGCATGGACTGCAGCCTACCAGGCTCCTCCGTCCATGGGATTTTCCAGGCAAGAGTACTGGAGTGGGGTGCCATTGCCTTCTCCATTTTGGGTATAGCAACATATTTTACATACAAGAAGAGCTGATAAATGTTATTGAAGTAATAGCTAAATAAATGCATTATGAACTCTCATTCCAGTTATCTTTAGTATCAATTATCACTTCTTTTATCCTGTTTTATTTTTCTTTTTCTAGATAGTAATCAGTTCTCCCTATCTGTCCCTAAACTAATTAAAGTCAGCTATTTTGTCAAATTATTTATCTCTAAGATCTCCTGGAGAAGGAAATAGCAACCCACTCCAGTACTCTTGCCTGAAGAATCCCATGGATGGAGGAGCCTGGTAGGTTACAGTCCACAAGCTCGCAAAGAGTTGGACATGACTGAGTGACTTCACTTTCTTTCATCCTATATGATATTGAGACAATACCTATCTGTCTACCTATTTATTTATTTATACATACATATATATATATATATGTACACACATAAATTAGGATATGTGCACATCCCATTTCTTATCTCAGATCCTTATGTGTTTCCAAAATTAATATATTTAGGCAGTGAAATTTAGGTTTATGTATTCACAAAATCTACTCACTAATTGTACTGCTTAACATTCATAATATACATGACTTGCTAGTTGTAGAATAAACTAATGTAAAACTATGCTCTATATATCACAATCCAAGCACTGAATTTCCCTGTTTAAATCTTCTAGATTTATTAAAATAGAATAACACAAACTTTTGGATAATTGATTAATATGAAATTTCAGGAAACCTCATGAGAGCCTACCAAAAAATACATAAATAATTTTTTTTCTAATAGAGGTTGTGAGTTAGCTCATTATATACTAGATAACATATTTGAGTTTTAATGGAGACATTGGGAATATTTCACATTTAAGGCTATGATAGATAAATTTAAATCTAAAAATGTTTTAATTAATTAGATCTGACAAAACAGTCTTACACAATGGCAACTTTACTTTGCTATTTAAAAAAACAGTAATACTTGTGTATAGCTTAGAAACATCCACTGTGGAATTTGGACACAGCATACACATGCATCATTTATATTTTGATTGCATTTTAAGTGCCAACAAGGTGTTGTATTCATGAATAATTCAAACAATCTAAAAGAATAGGCTTTTTACAATTCCATTCCAGAGTTTTGTTTTTCAGACAGTATGTCTTAACAATGTAAAACATGTGTCACTGATGGAATATGATCAAAAATACACTGTGATCTGACAGCTAACAATTATTCCCTTATGTATGATTCTTACAGACTATGTAAATGATACAAAAGATATACAGTAACTCAAAGTATAACAGTCACAGAAGCTTAAAAAGTAAGCAATATGTGTAATATATTTTGTATGCAAAATAGAAAAGAATTGAAATATAGAAATATAGTGCTTTAACCAATTAAATGCAATGGATTTTGAAAGTAGAATATAAAACTTACTACCAAAAATTGCACTAAAATGTGAAAAATTAAGCTAGTTTGAAAGGTTTATTTTTAATTTTCTTAAGCAAAGTATTTAAATATTTAAAAATACATTGTTATCCTTAATTGAAGTTCATGATTTTCCTCATTCATAACAAATTGATCTCTGTGTTTTAAAATTTGTCTACTTAAGAACAAAAAGATAAGATTTACACAAATTTGAAAACAAGATCAAAAGAAAAAAAGTTATATTTTTCTAAACATAGTACACAATCTCATTGTGGGCAAAAATAAGACACTAGTAAATGTATATATATTTTTTCAGTTAAACAGTAGTTAATTTCAGCTCATATATTTAGATATTTAAAACTATATAATTATAAGGTGAGAACAGAAAGCAATTTAGGAATATTCATTTGCTGTGCTCTCCTACACGGATTATTTTTCTAAGCCAGTTTTTTTGGGTTGATTCAAGATACTATTTTGACCAGATTAATACACTAGATTAAATTTTAGAAACTTATTTATTTCATATTCCACTCTTTTATTTATAATAACATTCTCTTTGTTACACAAAATAGTATATCTTATGCATAAACAATTAATTACAAATGCATATTTATTGTAATGCATTATTGTACAATGGATAATTTTAAAAATATGTTAATGAATAATTAATTATTTTGGTAGATAACTTTCACATAATTTATAACTTAAAGAAGGAAAAATAATTGAAAAGCACATATAACCGAAAACATACAGTTCAATAAATCTTCTTCCCAATTCTGTTCTCTTACCACATAAATCACCTCTGAAGAGACATTTTCTATTGTTCTTGTAAATTATATATATTTACAGATATTCTTTCTATATGCAAATATATGCATACTAATTTTGTTATAAACTATAGTACACTATACGTGATTTTTATATCTTGCCTTTTTCATTTGTTACTGTACATCTGAGATTGAACTATGTTATTCTTTTCAACTTGATTGTATTCTATTTAGGACTCTACTGCAATTTATTTGAAACATTATTTAGATTGTTCCTGAAATCTAATGCTGAAATGAATGTCCTTATCCTTCTGTGAGTATATTCATGAGTATAGTCTAAATCCCAAAAGCTACATGGTTGAAGGGAATGTTTTATTTATTTGACAGACTGTGCCAAGAATTGGTAACAAAGACCAGATATATTCTTGAGAATACCGCAGTAACCTGACAGTGATATCAATTTGATACTTTAAAATGGCATTTCATTGTCCTTTTAATTTTTGTTTATCTTATTAATAGTGAAAGTGAGCATGTGTTTGTGTGCTGAAGAACCATTTTTTATTTCCCACTTCTGTTTCTTTAAACACTTTATTCTTTCACAGAGTCCATTTCTCCCAAGGAGTTTTTTACTCATCTTTTTGATTTTAATATGCATGTATATAATATGCTGTAGTTATTTTCCCCCTTGTCATTGTGTTTTAACTGTGAATGGTAATCATTTTTATATAGAATTTTTCAATGTAGTTAAATTTATCCAGTTTTATATTGTTTTGCATGTTATATTTGATCATGCTTAGAAAAATGACATATTATGTTCAATTTTTCATGTTTTTTTCTCAGTAAAAATGTTTGACTTAATATTTTATCTGGAATATATTTTATAAACAGCTGTACTGAGTATTACTGAATGTCTTTCTAGCATGACAATCATATGATTTTTATGTTTCTTAGATTCAATACAATAATATTTTAATAGATATACTAATGTTAAACCATCATGTCATTTGAAATATGAATGAAACTGGTTTTTGTCATGTTCAATTGTGTATTAATTTCTCCTGGCTTGTGTTTACAAATTTGAGGTGGATGGGAAATGCCTTTTACCTGGTTTATGCTTCACCATTGAGTTTAAAGCCTTTGGCCTAAATATATCACCTTACTCAATATTTGTCAAAGGAAGAACAGTGAATTACCTTGCTGGTGAAGTTTTTAGCCTGGGTCCCCTCAGAAAGAGAACCCAAGACAAAGGCCCTTAGGCAAGAAATTAATCTGATTTATCAGTCCATCCTAGAGGAAATCAATCCTGAATATTCATTGGAAGGACTGATGCTGAAGCTGAATCTCTAATACTTTGGCCACCTGACGCGAAGAACTGACTCATTGGAAAAGACCCTGATGCTGGGAGAGCTTGAAGATGGGAGAAGAAGGAGACAACAGAGGATGAGATAGTTGGATGGCATCACCAACTCAATGGACATGAGTTTGAATAAACTCTGGGAGTTGGTGATGGACAGGGAGGCCTGGCATGCTGCAGTCCATGGGGTCGCAAAGAGTCAGACATGACTGAGCTACTGAACTGAACTGAACTGAACTGATCATCCTAGGGGGCTGCAATGAGCACTGGGGGGACTGGAATAGGAAATGACAGACAATTTTATATATATATATATATATATATATATATATATATATAGCCTATGTTTGACCACTGCTATGAATTTCTTGGGCTTAGCCTTCTTGAAAATTCTTAAAGCTCATCTCAGAATTATCCCTTTTGAGCATACAAGAGGAAATAGTAACCTGCTGCTGTAATTTGCCTAGTGGTTAGTAGCAGTCCTACACATTTAAGACTCTAACATTCAAGATTGCTTATGTGAAGCTTTTAAGTGTATTCCTATGGGCATTGCACATCAATAGATTAGAAAAGGAGAGTTTCTGGAAGTGGAAGTAATAGGCAGGAAAAGGCTCAACCTGAGACACTATTCATTGTATCTGCAAAGTTTCTCAGAAGGTTATTTAAAAATAGTTGCTTTAGCAGTGCTGGGAGCAAGAAAGACTCTCAGGATTTAAAATAGTGTCTAAATATGTCCACTGCCATCAACTATTTGTATTGCATAGCTGTATTAGAGCCAGTCAGCCAGAGGCCTCAACAAGATGCCAACTCCATCTCTTAAATAATATGTGAAAGAGAAAGTGTTAGTAATTCAGTCGTGTCCAACTCTTTGCGACCCCATGGGCTGTAGCCTACCAGGCTCGTCTGTCCATGGAATTCTCCAGGCAAAAATATGGGAATGGGTAGCCATTCCCTTCTCCAGGACATCTTCCTGACCCTGGGTTGGAAATTGGGTTTCCTACATTGCAAGTGGATTCTTCACCATCTGAGCCACAAAGGAAGCTGATTAAAGCAGATTCTCCTAAATGTTATAATAGAAGTTGCCGGGGTCCAGCCCCGGCTGATCCAGGGTATTCGAAGGGGAGACGGCTTAGGCGACTATTTAAATATTCATCAAAGATATAAAGAGTAATAGAATAAGGATAGCTCAGTAGGAAAATTCAGTAGAGAAAAGAGGCTGAGTAGCTTGGTTTACGCGGGGGACCAATAAAACTTCAAGACAAGAAGTTTGCACCACTTACGTAGGCCGCAGGCGTCCTTCCATTCTCCCGAAGGAGAGGAGACACTGAGGCCTCCCCGGTCGGATCTTAGAAGCCCAGGCATAATTAGTAAGCATGGCGGGTTCCGCGCTCCAGATGGAGACTCAGCCAGAGTGAGAGAGAGAGCGACATGGGGAGACCACTATTTCGAGGAACTGATCCCAATTCTTTATTTTCCAGAGTCTGTTTTTATACACTGAGATGTTATACAAGAGTCACGCGGGGACAGCAGTCTTGACTTTTATTAAAGTCAGGTGCTTCACACAAATGTATACAGAGGTCTTAGGGGTGTTACATCATCTTCTGGCCAGGGGGGGCTGCTGACAATTTATGACCCTCTCCTTGTGACAGCGGTCAGTCAACACTTATTTCTCCAGGGGTGATTATTCTTAAAACAGACGCCACCCAAATAAAGTTACATTCCTATAGGGTGAGGGTATAGTGGATTTTAGTTAAGGAAAGAATTTACTTAGCCTAAGGTCTAACATGATTAATATCAAAGGTTAATACTTATTTCTTCTATATATTCATTAATGTGTGTAAGGGTAGGGGATGTGGAGACTTAGCAACAAACATTGGCTCAACAAATGAAAAACCCTTCACCAGTACAATTTCTAATCAGCCCATTATACTTATACTAATAGTTTTCTAACTTTTCTAAGGAACCTGTTTTTAGAAGGTTTAAAGCATCTCGTGCCTCTCACGGTTGGGAGGCTGTGAGCAATCACATGTGGCCGGACAAGCCCGTCAGGCAGGCTAGAGAACCTTCAGAGGAGTTTGTAGGTTAAATCACTCTTGTCACGCCCAGGAGTTTTTATTAACTGGAGCTCTAAGTTAACTCTTTCTCCTAAAGAGGTGGTGGGGGACAGTCCCCCGTAAAGTCAGAGGTGTAGGTGAGAGCACAAAGTAGTAAAGTAGGCAGGCTCTGGTTATGGGGGTAGACACTCGAGGATTTCCAGGGGGACTCCTAAGGCTCGATCCCACCTTTGCGTATGTCAAGCCTTCTTCCTCATGACCTTTGCCACGGGCGGAGTACCTCACTCTGGCCCCCAACAAGAAGTCAATTAATGGAAAGAGAAAACAATTTCTTCTCCAGCAACAGTAGGCATCCCCAAAGTAATGGCTAACATTCATCATTTTTTTTCCCCACAACTTATACTAAATTTCACTCATTCTTGGCCTTTATTATGGTTGGTAAAGACTGCTTTCCAGGTGGATTGATTCAGATCTTCTTTCCCAAGAGTTATGAGTCCTTGTTTGTCTTATCATCGTCCTTCTATGATTGTTGCAATTGCCCAAATACAGTTACTGCAGGGTAGGAAAGAAGCAAGAGAAATCTCATTTAATTTTCCAGGTTTAAGATGTATATCACGTAGCTTATGGCTCCTTATGGTAACTGGCTGCTATCCCCTTAATACAGCAATTATTTTTTTTTTGGTCTGTTTGTTTTATCTGATACTTGGAAGGAGGAGGAGTAAAAATTGGCCAAGTAGTAGTCACAATTTTAATTTCTATGGAACACTTACTGTGCTACCTAAAGGAAGTATTTTGTCACTGGGAGTAAGGGTCTTTAATTTAGCAGAGCATACAAAGTGGTGACAGATAGCACACATTTTCCAAATTAAATTTTAAAGTTATTATTAAGATAAAAGAAATCTATATGACTTCTGGGCCTCCCAGGTGGCACTGGTGGTAAAGAACCCACCTGCCAATGCAGACGGAGAAGGCAATGGCAACCCACCCCAGTATTCTTGTCTGGAAAATCCCATGGATGGAGGAACCTGGTAGGCTGCAGTCCATGGGATCACTAAGAGTCGGATACGGATGAGGATGAGTGATTTCTCTTTCACTTTTCACTTCCATGCATTTGAGAAGGAAAGGGAAACCCACTCCAGTGTTCTTGCCTGGAGAATCCCAGAAACAGTGGAGCCTGATGGGCTGCACAGAGTCAGACACAACTGAAGTGACTTAGCAGCAGCAGCAGCAGCCAATGCAGGAGAAATAAGAGACACAGGTTCAATCCCTGAGTTGGGAACATCCCCTGGAGGAGGGTATGTTAACCCACTCCAGGATTCCTTCCTGGAGAACCACACGGACAGAAAAGCCTAGAGCCTGGCAGGTTACAGTCCATAGCGTCACACAGAGTCAAACACAACTGAGGTGACTTAGCACACACACACAACACATATGACTTCTATCTACCTGTTAGGGGTCTATCACCATTTGTCAGGAATTGACAATGTATCACATTTCCACAGATTGATATTCCTAAGATAGTGTGTCTGTTGAGACTTTAATAGGCTATTTCACTCTTCTAGTAGGCTAGTTGCTTCAGACATATGGGATCCATTGTAAAACCAGTGGAAACCATGTTCATATGCCTACAGTCGCTTCTTTGCTGTAAAGTCGATTTCTTGGTCTGAGTCAATGTTATGTGAATGATCATAGTAGTTGACCAGACCTTTTTAATATATATTTGGATGTGAGACACACCATGGTTATGAAAGACAAGCATATATGGAAATGATACCAGTTCTATTAAGGACAAATCACTGCTCTGTTGATGGGGAATAATATCTCTCCATGGTATCTACATGCCAGCAATTGACTGATATAGTTCATCAAAGGATAGTAAATGTTAAGAACTTGGCATTAGTCTCAGCCTATGGCAGTCTTGAATACTTTCTGCAGGATCAGTATCTAGAACATCCTTGATTAAGAAGTAAACCCCTGCTGTCGAGCCCATGTATAGACATTACAACTGCCACCAGCATCAACTTGTTTATATCAGCATCAAGGGGCTCAAATTTAGCCTGGCTAATTTCTACAGAGTTAGTCATCTTGGCCACTTAGTTTCTGAGTTCCTCTTATAGAGATCATTGACAAGATAAAAAGTAACAAAGTTTGTCCACATTCTCATACCATACACGTGTTTTTTCTTCATATCACTAACCGATGTATTAAGCCAGTTACTACTATCCAGAAGCCTATGTATATCTACTTCAGGCTATTTCTCTACTTCTGTCTCCAAACAAAGTGAACAAATAATGTTTAACCATTCCGTCTGGGAGGATAGCTTTTTCTTTGTTTTGTTTTTTCTTTTTTTTTCTCTCTGTCCTTTAGGGACACTCTTGAGTAAGATTTTATTGTAGTAGTGGTACATCTATTGCTTTTGACTCTCATTACTGTTGAAGCTTGAGAAGAATGAATTTTCCAGGTCAATAATTATATAGCAAGTGTTAGAGGCTATGCTGTTCTGCTCCAATAAATATACCACTTCTAACATAATGGCTCTGATTGAGATAGCCATTTGGTAAAAGTTTTGGTAGTTCATCATCATCTGCCACAATCTAATTCATTGTTCTAAAGCCAAACAAAGAAAAACTATTAATAAATGGAGAGATGATAGAGACAATGCCCTTGACTACTTTCAATCTTTGCTTGAGGCACTAAATCCTTTCAACCTGTTTAATATGTAATTTAGTTTTAGATAACTGTTTTGGCCAAAAGTAGAAGAGTGTCAAGGCTTGCATCTCTCTTTCCTGCTGTTATAATGCTTATCTCATAGGTGAGATACCCAAGGTGATATAAGATATGACATGGCTACACTTGTCCGATAATAAAAATTTAAAAATAAGAAATAGAAGGGACATCATCTTTACAAAATAGATTTGCTGTCAAAATAGATCCCATCTAGATTATATCAAATACCCATTAGTAAATGAAAATATAATGTCTATGTCTCAGTAAAAACTCAAAGTTATTTGAAATGTGTCCTAAATCAATAAATTGACTCAATTATTTAAGTATGCATGGATCTTTTTATGTTACTATGAATATCACCAACTGATAGCATTTATTAGAAACATGTTAGAAAAACCATGTATATCAGTCATGGATCTAGATAAGTTTGAAACATTACGACAAATACTGAAGGACTAAAAATGATTCTAGGAATTATAATGTAAATGGTACATTTGTGTGATATTTTGAAGCAATGGAGTTTGATTTGAAGAAAAGAAAAACACTTGCTTTGTAAAAGGAAAATTCTAAAATACATGATTAAATATATCCTTTAAAATGTCTTCAAATATATATATGTAATAATCACATAAAAGTAACTTAATAGGATACTGACTAATCCAACATTATAACTGAAAATGGAATAATAAGAATATAATTAACACTTTTTTCATTATCGCCATGAGAAATCTAATTAAAATACTCTGAATAATGTTTTTAAAATTATATTCATATACATTGAGAAAAATATGATTTTAATATATTCTCTTTGACTAGATATTACAATAAACTTTAAGAAAACCTCTCTAAATTAATCTAAATTCACTGTCTTTTATTTACTTAATATGTAAAGCACTGTTATATTTTTTTAATTTCCCAATTAAAAACAAACAAACAAAACAAAAAACTTCTGACTCATGTCTAGAAAAAGGAAGAGCAACAGCATTTTAACTTTACAAAAATATATTTAATTAGAGTGTGATGCTTTCACACCCAAGCAGAAAATATTTTTCAAGAAGTTAGATGCTATGGTTTTAGGGTTTTAAAGTGTTTCTTAAAAAATAATTTATAAATAGAAATATGAACTGTTTTTCTCTTTCCATTATAAATACTAGAATATGTACTTAATATTGAAATGCACATCTCATTCATGTGTTTTGTTTCTGTAAAATTTGCCAAAAGAGCCTCAAAGCTGCTGAATACATGTTTAGTTCCAATTTCATCTTTCTGAATTGCATCATCCTTAAGCAATGCATCATCATCACAGGTCATTGCACTGATGGACTTAATCTGATAAAACACCTGTGTGACAGGGAAAATGATATATTAGTGTGATTAATCATTAATGAACATCATCAGCCCATGATCTATTAGTGTATTGCTCAAAGGATGGTGTCATTAGGAGTTCCTAGTGTTAAATTATCGTGTTGAAAGCAGTAGCTAGAACTTGGCATAACCCAGAAGGCAGCAAGTAGATGTGCCAATGTAAAATCAAATTCCTGAGAACTTATTTTTCTGGCTTTCAAGTGTCAGATTTGCATCTTTGCTAATAAGGTTTACTACTCTAGGGCACAATTAAATTTGAACTTATTATTCATCTACTATTAATTGCTTATCTATCCTTCATAAATTATACCATTTATGGGGCTGACTCACATATGCTGCATCACTGGTGAGAATGGCAAACAAATTTTTATTAGAAAAGGAAATAAAGATGAATTTGAAATATCTGTGAGAAAATAATAATTTTTGCCAGGTTAATTCTTCAAAGATATATTTAGGCATAAAGGTGTCACAAACTATATTTCACTTGACCAACTCATGATATAAAGATTGAAAATTGTCCTGCAATGCCTTTGCTAAAGTAATCCAACCAATAAATTTGTTTATTCATGATAAAAACATATTTGCATATATTATAGATTTTAAATCAGAGATTGGTAGATAAATTTTAAGAATTCAGAATCTGAATAGAATAGTTTCTAACATAAAGTTGATGATTTTGATCTTTTATTTATTTTTTTTGAAGCAAATGTTTTTTTTTTCAAGTATATGAAA
Source organism: Bos taurus (assembly GCF_002263795.3). NCBI lineage: Eukaryota > Metazoa > Chordata > Mammalia > Artiodactyla > Bovidae > Bos > Bos taurus. The sequence continues at coordinate 41,312,405 of NC_037339.1, read as the reverse complement.
CATAATATTTCAATGGTCATACTGTTTATAAAGAAGAAAGGTGTTGCATATTATTGTCCAGAAAACAATCCATATCCAATAATATATTACATCCAAAATAATCTAATAAGCCAACCAAATCCAAGAGAGAAAACTAAACAAAAATTAGAAAATATTTCTCTCCTAGGAGATGGTACTGGAGGAAGGCATTGCAATCCACTCTAGTATTTTTGCCTGGAGAATCCCCATGGACAGAGGAGCCTAGCAGGCTACAGTTCATGTGGTCACAAAGAATCAGACACGACTGAAGAGACTAAGGAGAAGCAGCAGGGGATGGTGAACAGTGACTACTGTATATCTACAGAGATCTTTGGCATCAGAGTTAAATTTCATAATGCTTATAATTTCTATCATTAGAATGATACTTCTTTGTTAAGATGTGTATACACACATGAACATAACACACACACAGATCCCAGGTAGACTGCAGGTGTATCTAAGCCAAGGTATGGAGGGTAATGGGTACTTTGCCTTAAGTGTGAAATAAAAGTGTATTCATTTTCTTTTGGATATTTTTTTTCTATTGATAACACTGATTTTAAAACTACATATTTGTAGTTGTTAACTTTTAGATTTAAGTAATCCTAGGGTTCCAGAAAAACATCTATTTCTGCTTTATTGACTATGCCAAAGCCTTTGACTGTGTGGATCAAAATAAACTGTGGAAAATACTGAAAGAGATGGGAATACCAGACCACCTGACCTGCCTCTTAAGAAAACTATATGCAGGTCAGGAAGCAACAGTTAGAACTGTACATGGAGCAACAGACTGGTTCCAAATAGAAAAAGAAGTGTGTCAAGGCTGTATATTGTCACCCTGCTTATTTAACTTATATATGGAGTACATCATGAGAAACGCTGGGGTTGAAGCAGCACAAGCTGGAATCAAGATTGCCGGGAGAAACATCAATAACCTCAGATATGCAGATGACACCACCCTTATGGCAGAAGGTGAAGAGGAACTCAAAAGCCTCTTGAGGAAAGTGAAAGAGGAGAGTGAAAAAGTTGGCTTAAAGCTCAACATTCAGAAAACTAAGATCATGGCATCTGGTCCCAACACTTCATGGCAAATAGATGGGGAAACATTGGAAACAGTGGCAGACTATTTTTTGGGGCTCCCAAATCACTGAAGATGGTGATTGCAGCCATGAAATTAAAAGATGCTTACTCTGGAAGGAAAGTTATGACCAACCTAGATAGCATATTAAAAAGCTGAAACATTACTTTGCTGACAAATGTCCATCTAGTCAAGGCTATTGTTTTTCCAGTAGTCATGTATGGATGTGAGAGTTGGACTGTGAAGAAGGCTGAGCGCCGAAGAATTGATGCTTTTGAATTGTGGTGTTGGAGAAGACTCTTGAGAGTCCCTTGGACTGCAAGGAGATCCAACCAGTCCATTCTAAAGGAGATCAGTCCTGGATGTTCTTTGAAAGGAATGATGCTAAAGCTGAAACTTCAATACATTGGCAACCTCATGCAAAGAGTTGAATCATTGGAAAAGACTCTGATGCTGGGAGGGATTGGGGGCAGGAGGAGAAGGGGACGACAGAGGATGAGATGGCTGGATGGCATCCCGGACTCTATGGACGTGAGTTTGAGTGAACTCCGGGAGTTGATGATGGACAGGGAGGCCTCGCGTGCTGCAGTTCATGGGGTCACAAAGAGTCCGACACAACTGCGCACCTGAACTGAACTGAAAATGTGACTGGATATTTAATCACTGTATTATTTTGAACAGGTATTAAATGCTATTCTTTTCTAAGAATGTTTACTCAATAAGGCAAAAGGTTTTATCCAGTTCATTGTTTTTTCCCCTGGATATAGGCTAGAAGCCCCCAAATGTGAGAAAATCAAAATTTTCTCTAATTAATTAATTTAATAATGTCATGAAACATATTTGTACTCCACAGATCATGTACACATATAAATAACTTCTGTATACATGTGTTTTTGAACCATGATTTACATTATTCTTTTTCAAATATTAAGAGTAACTTGGTATATAATCATTAATTTTCACATCTGTATCAAAAGATAAATATGGTTATGTTTTTCATGAAGATAGTGCCACATAAATATTTTCAATATTCTAAATACATATAATGTGAGAGTTGTATTAAAATCAGTCATAGTATAAACAAAAATTATTAACTAAAGTCATTGAGACTTTGAATTCAGACAACATAGCATAGCTTGATTTTTGTTCTTTCTCTCCATTAAGTACAATCACAAACCCTTGAAATAACACTAGGGGTATGTATATTAATTTCTGAAACTGCTATAAAGGAGGCTAAGTGGTTTGGAATCCCAGGATTGGAGGAACAACACAGTGGCCTCCATCCACAAGAAGGCCTTCCAGATCTGGCATTTCCCCAGACTCACCCTAACAACAGAAGTCAGCTCAGATAGGTCTCTTTAAGAGCCCATTTGTTTGTTTTGTTTATGTGTTTGCTTTTTCCCTCCAGATACAATTTGTTTCCTCAGTAACACTGTTTGGTTACCTACCTCTTTAATGTTAGTTCCTAACTAGAATTTTCCTAACTATGCACTCCATTAGAGCAAAGTGATTTCTGCTTTGGTTATTGTGCTTTGTTCATTCTTTGTGCTTTGTTCATTGTTCATTGCGCCAAAAGTCCACAAGAAGGCTTGCCATCAAGTCATTCCCTCTCCTTCTATTCCTCCTCTTATATAAATTTCTTCTATCTTCATTTCACTTCCTTCTGCTCCTAATCCTGTGGAACCAACTTTTCTTTGAAACATCAACCTATGTCTCTACTGGTTCTTATTATGCTTTTTAATCTCTTTAGTTCTCTCTCAGTAAAACAAACCAATCAAACAAAATCTAAACCCCAGACACTTCACATTCCTTTAGCTGTGTAAATTTATCTTTTCCCTTTACATCCAAATATCCTTGAGTAATCAAGCATGCTTGCAGAATCTCTCTTAGTCAGCCAGCCTCTCATGTATTTTCAATCCCCCATTCAGTTACAAAAAATACATTGCTAAAGGTCAACATTATATATTCATCTATCTATTCTGTTTTGAGATTTTTCCCATATAGATTATTAAAGAGTATTGATTATTGTTTCCTGTGTAATACAGTAGGTCCTTGTTAATAATATGTTTTACCTATAGTAGTCTGCATGAAAAATATGTTAGTCTCTTAGTTGTGTCCACTCTTTGCAACCCCATGAACTGTAGCTCACCAGGATCCTCTGTCCATGGAATTCTCCAAGCAAGAATACTGGAGTGGGTTTCTATTCTCTTCTCCAAGAGATCTTGCTTACCCAGGGATTGAACCTGGGTCTCCTGCACTGCAGGTGGATTCTTTACTGTCTGAGCCACCAGGGAAGCCCATAGTAATGTGCATATGTATAACTAACTAGATATACATAAGTCACTTTGCTGTATACCAAAAATATCAGAACATTATGACTCAACTATACTCCAATATGAAACAGTGTTTTAATTCAAAATATATAAATGAGGATAAAAGGTCAAAATTACATCCAAGTCAGTAATTAAACATAAAAGTTTTTAGGCCTCCTCTTGCAATACATTACAGCAACAGTATGTCTAATCTCTTCTAAATTTCAGAAACCCACTCTAAAGCCCTCTTACCTATATACTCACTCCCTCTTTCTATTCCTTATTGGCTCATCTTCTTCAAACTAAGCATCAGATTTTAAAGATTCTAAACTCCAGTGAAACTTTAAATTTATATCCAAATTAACATTCAAATACTTAGGCAAACTTACCTATTGCTGTTGTTGTTTGGTAGCTAAGTCATGTTTAACCCTTTGCAACCCTACGGACTGCAAAGATTGGCTCAATAAAGGACAGAAATGGTATGAACCTAACAGAAGCAGAAGATATTAAGAAGAGGTGGCAAGAATATACAGATGAACTGTACAAAAAAGATCTTCACAACACAGATAATCACGAGGATGTGATCACTCACGTAGAGCCAGACATCCTAGAATGTGAAGTCAAGTGCGCATTAGGAAGCATCACTCCAAACAGAGCTAGTGGAGGTGATGGAACTCCAGTTGAGCTCTTTCAAATCCTAAAAGATGATGCTATGAAAGTTCTGCACTCAATGTGCCAGCAAATTTGAAAAACTCAGCAGTGGCCACAGGACTGGAAAAGGTCAGTCTTCATTCCAATCCCAAAGACAGGGAATGCCAAAGCATGCTCAAACAACTACAAAATTGTACTCATCTCACATGCTAGTAAAGTAATGGTCAAAATTCTCCAAGCCAGGCTTCAACAATACGTGAACCCTGAAATTCCAGATGTTCAAGATGGTTTTAGTAAAAGTAGAGGAACCAGAGATCAAATTGCCAACATCTGGTGGGTCATCGAAAAAGCAAGAGAGTTCCAGAAAAACATCTATTTCTGCTTTATTGACTATACCAAAGCCTTTGACTGTGTGGATCACAATACACTGTGGAAAATTCTGAAAGAGATGGGAATACCAGACCACCTGACCTGCCTCTTAAGAAATCTATATGCATGTCAGGAAGCAACAGTTAGAACTAGACATGCAACAACAGACTGGTTCTAAATAGGAAAGAGTACGTCAATGCTGTATATTATAACCCTGCTTATTTAACTTATATGCAGAGTACATCATGAGAAATGCTGGGCTTGAAGAAAGCACAAGCTGGAATCAAGATTGTGGGGAGAAATATCAATAACCTCAGATATGCAGATGACAGCACCCTTATGGCAGAAAGTGATGAAAAACTGAAGAGCCTCTTGATGAAAGTGAAAGAGGAGAGTGAAAAAGTGGCTTAAAGCTCTAAGATCATGGCATCTGGTCCCATCACTTCATGGCAGAAAGATGGGGAAACAGTGGAAACAGTGGCTGGCTTTATTTTAGGGGGGCCCCAAAATCACTGCAGATGGTGATTGCAGCCATGAAATTAAAAGATGCTTACTCCTTGGGAAGAAAGTTACTACCAACCGAGACAGCATGTAAAAAAGCAGAGACATTACTTTGTCAAAAAAGGTCCATCTAGTCAAGGCTATGGTTTTTCCAGTAGTCACGTATGGATGTGAGAGTTGGACTATAAAGAATGCTGAGCATCAAAGAATTTATGTTTTTGAACTGTGGAGTTGGAGAAGACTCTTGAGAGTCCCTTGTAGTGCAAGGAGATCCAACCAGTCCAACCTAAAGAAGATTAGTCCTGGGTGTTCATTGGAAGGACTGATGTTGAAGTTGAAACTCCAATACTTTGGCCACTGATGCAAAGTGCTGACTCATTTGAAAAGACCCTGATGCTAGGAAAGATTGAGGGCAGGAGGAAAAAGGAACAACAGAGGATGAGATGGTTGGATGGCATCACCAAGTCAATGGACACGAGTTTGGTTAAACTCCAGGAGTTGGTGATAGACAGGGAGTCCTGGCGTGCTGTGGTTCATGGGGTCGCAAAAAGTCAGCCACGACTGAGTGACTGAACTGAACTGAACTGAAATGGACTGCAACATGCTAGGTTTCCCTGTCCTTCACTATCTACCAGAGTTTGCTCAAACTCATGTGCATAGAGTCGGTGATACCATCCAACCATTTCATCTTCTGTCGTCCCCTTCTCCTGCTGCCTTCAATCTTTCCCAATATAAGGGTCTTTTCCAATGAGTCAATGCTTTGTACCAGGTGGCCAAAGTATTGGAGCTTCAGCATCAGTCCTTCCAGTGAATATTCTGGTTTGATTTCTTTTGGGATTGACTGGTTTGATATCTTTGCAGTCCAAGGGACTCTCATGAATATTCTCCAAAACCACAGTTCAAAAACATCATGTCTTCATTTTTCAAAACCACAGTTCAAAAACATCATGTCTTCATTTTTCAGCCTTTTTTATTGTCCAACTCTCATATCCATATATGACTATTGAAAAAACAATACCTCTAATACCTGTATGAATGTTTGCAGCAAATTAATGTCTCTGGTTTTTAATATACCATCTAGGTTTGTAACTGCTTTTCTTCCAAGGAGCAAGCATCTTTTTATTTCATGGCTCCAGTCACCATCCACAGTGATTCTAGAGCCCAAGCAAATAAAGTCTGTCTCTGTTTCCATTGTTTCCCCATCTATTTGCCATGGTTTTAGATGGCAGATGTGACTGGATGCCATGATCCTCATTTTTTGAATTACTAATGTGTAATAAAATAGCTGATCTTAATCTGGCTCCTGGGTGGTAACCTGTAAATCCTTGAGATTTCTTAAGTGATAGAGATGTCTTTGTTATTCATTGCAGGCCCCTAATACCACAAAGGATGTGATGTGCTCAAAAGATGACTCAGGATGAGTCTTCAATATTTTGTGCTAATTAATTAACTTAAGATTGGGTCTAATCATGCGCTGAAAGACCAACCATGTGATTAGATGGTTGGGATTCTTAGCCAAGTGATATCAGTTTGACCTCTGAGGATGGGAGGAGGGTGAGTTTTGAGCTTCAGTCATGTGGCCAGTGATTCAATCAATCATGCCTAGATAATGAAATGTCAACAAAATTCTAGGTACCAAAGCTTAAGTAAACTTCCCTGCTTGGCAGTACCTTATGTACTGTCACACATCAGTGTGCTGGGAGGTTAATGTGTCCTGATTTCATGAGGAGAGGACAAATAGAAGCTTCACATTTGAAACTTTTCTGAATATTACATATGCATTTCTTCCTTTGGCTGCTTCTGATTTGAATCTGTTTGTGACAATAAAACTCCAATCATAAGCATAGCATTTTCCTAAGTTATACGGGATGTATTAGTGAATTATTGAAACTGGAAACAAGTGGGATCCCCCAAATTAGAAGTCAGCTGGTCAGAGGTGAAGGTTGTCTGGGGACCTAGCAACCTGCATCTGATATGGGAAGTAAGAGTAGCTTTGTGGAAGACTGTATACTTAATCTGTTAGGTTTGATTTAGATCTGTATACTTGGTGTCAGAAGTCATTGTAGGTAAACTAGACATCTATTTCAAATTGTTATGTTCAGCTCACTATTAAAATCTCAAAACCACAAACTGTTCCATGTTTTCCAGTGAAATGAATGATCCTCCTGTATCTGCCCTTCTTCAAAGATGCCTGTATTACTGAATCACTCTACCACGTACTGAGTACTGCACAGCAGAAACACGATGCCATTCTTAACTATTTCCAATCTTTTGCTCACCCCTCCAAATATCCAATTCACTTTTCTGTTTTAAAGTTTAACTATGTACCTCAAACCCATTGACTGTAGCTATTTGCATCAGTAATCATAATAACCCAAGTTATTATTATCACACCTTTGGATTTCTATAACAGATTTCAAGGTGATTTTGCTGGTTCATACTTTCAATCTATATTCTACAATTGGAAATAAGGATTTCTTTGAAATACATATTTGACCATATCCACTTTCCTGCTTGTTTCAGGCATGGTTAAATCCTCTAATTGTTTACAATTGGTCCTATAACAAAGCCAAAACTATTGAAAGAGATTAGAAAGGCTCAGCATGAAATAGGGCTCTCCCTACCACTTCAGGCTTTTATTATACCTTGTGCCCTCTTTCACTGTGTGCTCTAGTGATACAGAGCTTCTTATAGCTCTGGAAATTTTTACCTGCTCCCTCCTGCAATAAAAACTTTATGCTTATTACCCACCTTCCCCATAGGGCTCTTTCATCTTCTTTTCATCAGTTATCTCCTATGTAGCATTCAGACTTAAGCCTGGGCAAAATTTACTCAAAGAAACTATATTCTCTGTCCTCCTAAATCTGATGCTCTCATAACACTTAGCATGGCTGTGTTTTTTATTTAATTATCTTATTATTTGACTAATGTCTCTTTCAGCAGAATATGGTCTCTATGAAAACGCCTACTCTCCTCAAAATTTTATCACCAGTTCTTGAAACTTAAGTCCTTAATGTTTATTGAATTATCAGTTCAATGATTTAATATAAAGTTTGTACTTATTTTATGCCATTATAATAATAATAACAAAGTATATACTGATTGCATATTTTTAGTAAATGAGAAAATAATCAAGTAAAAAAAGAGAAATCATGTTTCCATATTACCAGAACAGATATTGAACAAGATAATACTAATAGTTTATTCCCTGCTGGCTCAGAGGTTAAAGTGTCTGCCTGCAATGCAGGAGACCTGGGTTCGATCCCTGGGTTGGGAAGATTTCCTGGGGAAGCAAATGGCAACCCTCTCCAGTATTCTTGCCTGGAGAATCCCATGGACGGAGGAGCCTGGTGGGCTACAGTCCACAGGGTCTCAAAGAGTCGGACATGACTGAGTGACTTCACTCACTCACTCATCTCATTTTTTAATATCCAAAGTATAAAAACATATATGCTAGATAAAGGTAAGATGCCTTTTTTTGTAGGACTAGATTTGGTGTAAGGTATTAATATCATTTTAAGACAAAATTCAAATATCAGCCTTAAATTTTTCAGTATGGTTGGGATTAAACACAAATATTTCCCCCCATTTCGAAGGTTGTCTTTCCATCTTTATGGTTTCCTTGGTTGTGCAAAAGCTATTAATTTGAATTATATCCCATTTGTTTATTTTTGTTTTTATTTCCATTACTCTAGGAGATGAGTCAAAAAGGATCTTGCTGTGATTTATGTCAAAGTATGTTCTGCCTAGGCATTCCTCTAAAAGTTTTATAGTGTCTGGCCTTACATTTAGGTCTTTAAAACATTTTGAGTTTATTTTTATGTATGGTGTTAGGAAGTGTTCTAATTTCATTCTTTTACATGTAGCTTTCCAGTTTTCCCAGCACTACTTATTGACTGTAAAGTGAGTGCAGAGAAAAAGAGAGTGAGCTGGGCAGTCAGGCAAGAAAAGGGAAATTTATTAAAGGGAAAAGAGAGGGTGACTGGCCCTTAAGGAGAATCATCATCCTCCCTTTCTGATGGAGTTCTTCTTTTCCCCACCAATGAAAAATTCTCTGAAGGGGTGGTCACATAACCAGAGGTCTGGAATCTGGTGGTCTTGAAGCTTTAAGAAGATAGGTGCCAGTGAGATAACAGGATGCCATTTAGGCAATTTGGTCAGTCTCAAGGATCACTGTGATTTATTCTTTTAGAGGTCAACATAATGAGCCATCTTATCATTGAGACCCCAGAGGGACCCATCATTGACAATACTATCTTTTCTCCATTGTATATTCTTGACTCCTTTCTCCACGATAAGGTGACTGTAGGTGAATGAGATTATCTCTGAGCTTTCTATCCTGTTTCGTTAATCTATATTTTTGTTTTGTGCTGGCACCATACTGTCTTGATTACTGCACCTTCAAAATATAGTCTGAAGCCAAGGAAAACTTAAAAAGGGAGAAAATATTTGAAAACTAAGCACCTGTCAAAGGATTAATGTACAAGCAGCTCATGTAGCTCAAAAAACAACAAACCACCCAATCAAAAAATGGGCAGAAGACCTAAAAACAGCCATTTCTCCAAAGAAGACATACAGATGGACAATAAACATATGAAAATAAGCTTAGCATCACTAATTATTAGATAACTATAAATCAAAGCCAGAATGAAGTATCACCTCACACCAGTCAGAATGGCCATCAACAAATCTACAAATAATAAATGCTGGAAAGGGTATGGAGAAAAGGGAACCCTCTTGCACTGTTATTTGAAATGTACATTGATAGAGCCATTATGGAGAAAAGTATAGAGGTTCCTTTAAAAAGCTATCATATGACCCAACAATCCCACTCCTTGGCATATGTCTGGAAAAATAAATGATTCAAAAAGACACATATGTCCCAATGTTCATTGCAGTACCATTTACAATAACAAGTACATGGAAGCAACCTAAACATCCATCAGCAGATGAATGGATAAAGACACAGTACATATATACACTGGAATATTACTCAGCAATAAAACAGAATGCAATTACCTCATTAGTAATGATGCAATAGGGCCTAGAGTTTGTCATTAAAGTGAAGTAAGTTATAAAGAGAAAAAACATTGTATATTAATGCATATATACACAATCTCTAAAAAATTACACATATGAATCTATTTGCAGAGTAGGAATAGAGGCATAGACTTAGAGAATGGACATATATATACATATATATACAAACACACACACACTATTATGTGTAAAATAGATAGCTACTGTGGAGCTGTTAAATAGCATAGGGAGTTTAGTTCTGTGCTCTATAATGACCTAGAGGTGTGGGATTGGGGAGTGGGAAAGAGAATCACAGTTCAGTTCAGTTCAGCCGCTCAGTTGTGTCTGACTCTTCACGACCCCATGAATCGCAGCACACCAGGCCTCCCTGTCCATCACCAAACCCTGAAGTTCACTCAGACTCATATCCACCGAGTCAGTGATGCCATCCAGCCATCTCATCTTCTGTTGTCCCCTTCTCCTCCTGCCCCCAATCCCTCACAGCATCAGGGTCTTTTCAAATGAGTCAACTCTTCTCATGAGGTGGCCAAAGTACTGGAGTTTCAGCTTCAGCATCATTCCCCACAAACAAATCCCAGGGCTGATCTCCTTCAGAATGGACCAGTTGGATCTCCTTGCAGTCCAAGGGACTCTCAAGAGTCTTCTCCAACACCACACTTCAAAAGCATCAACTCTTCAGTGCTCAGCCTTCTTCACAGTCCAACTCTCACATCCATACATGACCACTGGAAAAGCCATAGCCTTGAATAGATGGACCTTTGTTGGCAAAGTAATGTCTCTGCTTTTGAATATGCTATCTAGGTTGGTCATAACTTTCCTTCCAAGGAGTAAGCATCTTTTAATTTCATGGCTGCAGTCACCATCTGCAGTGATTTTGGAGCCCCAAAAAATAAAGTCTGACATTGTTTCCACTGTTTCCCCATATATTTCCCATGAAGTGATGGAACCGGGAGGGTTTATTTGTATACATATATCCAATTCACTTTGTTGTACAGCATAAATTATCACAACATTATAAAGCAATTATATGCCAGTTTAAAAATAAATTATAAATAGTTATGTCAAAAAGAAAAAAAAAAGATTTAAACACAATTATGCCAACTTCATCCACTGCATTCAGAGGAAATTTAATATCGTTCTAATTATATATGGGAATTCTTGGTGGACTGACATTTATCCTCAACATCTTTTTCCACATTCATGATATTCCTGAGTTTTCATTTTCTGCTTTTGTGTTTAGCCTTTTGTATATTTCCCTTCCACAAAATTTCATACACCCCTTCAAGATTTCTTTACAAGTCTTTTAAAAATAACACTAACAGTGTTTTTAGCCGAGTTTTACTTAAATAAAGAGGAGAGGCAGATTTTAGAGGTAAATTGAACACTGCCTACTTACCAACTTTGCCTTGAAAATATCTGAATTTCACCTTTCCCATTTTATTCCAAATTCTTTTCCTTGTTGAGCTCTATCTAACACTTTAATTCTTTCAAATACTTATAGTCTTATATTGAAGGGGAAAAAAAGACTGCATAATTTCACATTATTATCAAGTAGTTTGATTGAGTCTCTATTTGTTAAATCCTCTCCTTCATAAGGGCTTCCTAGGTGGTGCTAATGGTAAACAACCTGCCCGCCAATGCAGGAGATATAAGAGATGCAGTTTTAAACCCTGGATTGGGAAGATCCCCTGGAGAAGGAAATGGAACTTCACTCCAGTATTCTGCCCTGGAGAATGCCATGGACAGAGGAGCCTGGCAGGCTACAGTCCATAGGGTCTCAAAGAGTTGGACACAGCTGAAGCGACTTAGCAAGCACACAGGCACTCTGCATGAACCTGCCTGTTGTCCTAATGTTTCATATTCACATATCCCATCGTTATTCTAAGAGACAGTTGTCTTCTGCAGAAGAATTATGAAGCTCACTTTAGGAATGATGGGTTTTGTTAGTCAATAATTATCTCTCAAAAGATAAGTTAATAATGAAGTCAAATAATCTTATAAGCTTGGTATCTGACATGACAAAATTTAATTGTAATCAAAATGAAAGAAAACTCTAAATTATTTAACATTGAGTGCTTACGACTAAACAGAAAGGTTAACTCAAAATCGTTACCTCAAACTAGAAATGCCTCAGTATATTCTAGGAGCTCTTCTTAGTTTAGTATCCAATTCTACTTTTCTAAGCATGCTAAATTATATAAAGGTTAAACTTGCACTCAACATGTGAAATTATCATTTGTCTTACTTAATTCAGTTTGTTAAATAAAATACCATATACACAGTAACTTATAAAAAGAAGAAAATATTTTCTCACAATTCAGGAAGTTGTGAATTTCAAGGTCAAGATACCAATAGATTTGGTGTCTGGTAAGAGCGCAGAAGAGTGGCCGAGGACAGGGGTGGCAGCCAAGAGTGCCAGGCTACGATGGCGCAGGAGCAGCTGAGAGGAGCTACCCCATGCCCAAGGTCAGGTGCGGCTGCTGGGAGGAGCTATCCCATGTCCAAGGAGCCGTGGCTTCATGGGCATAGGAAGGCCGAGAGGAGCTACTCCACGTTCAAGGTCAGGAGGGGTAGCTGTGAAGAGTTACCCTTCGTCCAAGGTAAGGAGCAGCAGCTGCGCTTTGCTGGAGCAGCCGTGGAGAGATACCCCACGCCCAAGGTAAGAGAAACCCAAGTAAGACAGTAGGTGTTGTGAGAGGCATCAGAGGGCAGACACACAAACCATAATCACAGAAAACTAGTCAATCTAATCACATGGACCACAGCCTTGTCTAACTCAATGAAACTAAGCCATGCTTGTGGGGCCACCCAAGACGGGCAGGTCATGGTGGAGAGGTCTGACAGAATGTGGTCCACTGGAGAAGGGAATTGGAAACCACTTCAGTATTTTTGCCTTGAGAACCCCATGAACAGTATGAAAAGGCAAAATGATAGGATACTGAAAGGGGAACTCCCCAGGTCGGTAGGTGCCCAATATGCTACTGGAGATTATTGGAGAAATAACTCCAGAAAGAAGGAAAGGATGGAGCCAAAGCAAAAAGAATACCCAGGGGTGGATGTGACTGGTGATAGAAGCAAAGTCTGATGCTGTAAAGAGCAATATTGCATAGGAACCTGCAATGTTAGGTCCATGAATCAAGGCAAATTGGAAGTGGTCAAACAGGAGATGGCAAGAGTGAATGTAGACATTCTAGGAATCAGCGAAATAAAATGGATGGGAATGGGTGAACTTAACTCAGATGACCATTATATCTACTACTGTGGGCAGGAATCCGTTAGAAGAAATGGAGTAGCCATCATGGTCAACAAAAGAGTCCAAAATGCAGTACTTGGAAGCAATCTCAAAAACGACAGAATGATCTCTGTTCATTTCCAAGGCAAACCATTAAATATCACAGTAATCCAAGTCTATGCCCTAAGGAGTAACACTGAAGAAGCTGAAGTTGAATGGTTCTGTGAAGATGTACAAGACCTTTTAGAACTAACACACAAAAAAGATATCCTTTTCAATAATAGGGACTAAATGCAAAAGTAGGAAATCAAGAAACACCTGGAGTAACAGGCAAATTTGGCCTTGGGATATGAAATGAAACAGGGTAAAGTCTAATAGAATTTTGCCAAAAGAACACACTGGTCGTAGCAAACACCCTCTTCCAACAGCACAAGAGAAGACTCTACACATGGACATCACCAGATGGTCAACTCCGAAATAAGATTGATTATATTCTTTGCAGCTAAAGATGGAGAAGCTCTGTACAGTCAGCAAAAACAAGACTGGGAGTGGACTGTGGCCCAAATCATGAACTCCTTACTGCCAAATTCAGACTTAAATTGAAGAAAGTAGGGGAAACCACTAGACCATTCAGGTATGACCTAAATCAAATCCCTTATGATTATATAGTGGAAGTGAGAAATAGATTTAAGGGACTAGATATGATAGAGTGCCTGATGAACTATGGCCGGAGGTTTGTAACATTGTACAGGAGACAGGGATCAAGACCATTGTCATGGAAAAGAAATGCAAAAAAGCAAAATGGCTGTCTGGGGAGGCCTTACAAATAGCTGTGAAAAGAAGAGAAGTGAAAAGCGAAGGAGAAAAGGAAAGATATAAGCATCTGAATGCAGAGTTCCAAAGAATAGCAAGGAGAGATAAGAAAGCCTTCTTCAGAAAACAGTGCAAAGAAATAGAGGAAAACAATAGAATGGGAAAGACTAGAGATCTCCTCAAGAAAATTAGAGATACCAATGGAACATTTCATGCAAAGATGGGCTCGATAAAGAACAGAATGTTATGGACCTAACAGAAGCAGAAGATATTAGGAAGAGGTGGCAAGAATAACCAGAACTGTGCGAAAAAGATCTTTAAGACCAAGATAATCACGATGGTGTATCATTCACCTACAGCCAGACATCCTGGAATGTGAAGTCAAATTGGCCTTAGAAAGCATCGCTACGAACAAAGCTAGTGGAGGTGATGGAATTACAGTTGAGCTACTTCAAATCCTGGAAGATGATGCTGTGAAAGTGCTGCACTCAATATGCCAGCCTATTTGGAAAATTCAGCAGTGGCCACAGGACTGGAAAAGGTCAGTTTTCATTCCAGTCCCAAGGAAAGGCAATGTCAAAGAATGCTCAAACTACCACACAATTGCACTCATCTCACATGCTAGTAAAGTAATGCTCAAAATTCTCCAAGCCAGGCTTCAGCAATACGTGAACCGTGAACTTCCTGATGTTCAAGCTGGTTTTAGAAAAGGCAGAAGAACCAGAGATCAAATTGCCAACATCCACTGGATCATTGAAAAACCAAAAGAGTTCCAGAAAAACATCTATTTCTGCTTTATTGACTATGCCAAAGCCTTTGACTGTGTGGATCAAAATAAACTGCGGACAATTCTGAAAGAGATGGGAATACCAGACCACCTGATCTGCCTCTTGAGAAACCTATATGCAGGTTAGGAAGCGACAGTTAGAACTGGACATGGAACAATAGACTGTTTCCAAATAGGAAAAGGAGTACATCAAGGCTGTGTATTGTCACCCTGCTTATTTAACTCATATGCAGAGTACATCATGAGAAACACTGGGCTGGAGGAAGCACAAGCTGGAATCAAGATTGCCCAGAGAAATATCAGTAACCTCAGATAAGCAGATGACACCACCCGTATAGCAGAAAGTGAAAAGCAACTCAAAAGCCTCTTGATGAAAGTAAAAGAGAAGAGTGAAAAAGTTGGATTAAAGCTCAAGATTCAGAAAACTAAGGCCATGACATGTGGTTCCAGCACTTCATGGGAAATAGATAAGGAAAGAGTGGAAACAGTGTCAGACTTTATTGGGCTCCAAAAATCACTGCAGATGGTGATTGCAGCCATGAAATTAAAAGACACTTCCTCTTTGGAAGGAAAGTTATGACCAACCTAGATAGCATATTCAAAAGCAGAGACATTACTTTGCCAAGAAAGATCTGTCTAGTCAAGTCTATGGTTTTTCCAGTGGTCATGTATGGATGTGAGAGTTGGACTGTGAAGAAGGCTGAGCACCGAAGAATTGATGCTTTTGAACTGTGGCATTGGAGAAGACTCCTCAGAGTCCCTTGGATTGCAAGAAGACCCAACCAGTTCATTCTAAAGGAGATCAGTCCTGGGTGTTCTTTGGAAGGACTGATGATAAAGCTGAAACTCTAACACTTTGGCCACCTCATGCAAAGAGTTGACTCATTGGAAAGAACTCTGATGCTGGGAGGGATTGGGTGCAGGAGGAGAAGGGGACGACAGAGGATGAGATGGCTGGATGGCATCACCAACTTGATGGACAAGAGTTTGGGTGAATTCTGGGAGTTGGTGATGGACCGGGAGGCCTGGTGTGCTGCAATTCATGGAGTTGCAAAGAGTCGGACACAACTGAGTGACTGAACTGAACTAACTGAACTGAAGATCCTGGTTCCTGGTTCATTGATGGCCATGTTTTCTGTGTGTTTCCACAATGGAGAAGGATCAAGGGAGCTCTCTGGGGTCTGTTTTATAAAGATATTAATATCATTCATGAAGACTTATGACCTTACATATAATATCATAATCTTGAGGATGAGGATTCATCCAGTGAATTATGGGGAGACATAAACCTTCAGTCTATAGCATCATTTCATATCTTCTTGCTATCTTTGATTATTTTAGCACATACAAGTCATAAGTAGCTTGATACTAAAATGATAAATATAAGCCCATTCTTGTGAAAAATTTTAATGTATATGGATGATGCCACTTTTATAATTTTATTTTCAGTAAACTGATAGAGGTGTTATTATCTGTTCTTAGATCCTAATGCAAAGTCAGTTTTAGAGTCTCATAGCTAAACGTAGCTAATTTTAGAAGAGTGACACATCACACAAAATAATTGTGCCCAAAAGACTAAATTTAAGTTAATGCTGCAAGAGAGTTGAAGGTTTCAAGAGTTCCAACTTTCAAAACACTTTCTATAGTAACTTTAGGCTTTTGGCACTAATATCAACAAGTAGTTTGGTGAAGAAATATTTTCAGTCTAAGCTCAATAAAAGTGGATCTAAATCAATGTGTATACTTTGCTAAATTTAGCATATTAAATCACTTTTGGATTTAGAAAGTTGTATTTAAACTCTCAATTTCAGAGAAACTTTTCTTTTACCTTTAAATTTATAAAATCATGAAAATATAGACTAAAATGTAAGTAAGTAAAAATAAAACCATTTTTCCCACTCTAATAAGTGGCAGAGCTCTTATACTGAAAGTTGTGTGAATGATCTTCAGAACTTTGACATTTGGTAGAATAATTTTATATGAGATTCCAGAGTAGCTGCCAGTTAGTGAAATGAAGATCACTCAGTCATGTTTGACTCTTTGGGACCCCATGGACTATACAGTCCATGGAATTCTCCAGACCAGAATACTGGAGTGGGTAGACTTTCTCTTCTCCAGGAGCTGCTAATAAGGAAAGGAATAAAAGGAAGAACACCAAAGGGCTATTCTAAACAGCACAGAAAAAAAGAAGAATGAAAGCTAGTGAGACAGGATAGTTATCCTGAAAGGCACTTGAAAATATGTATGAAAAGTCTTAAAAAGCATATGTATCTACAAGTTTAGCAATTTCAGTCTTGGAAATGGAGACTTTTTTTCCTGAAAAGTAAACGATTGTGGGAAAATTCAAAGATTTATATATGAAATCATTATATGTAGCAGGAAAAAAAAATTTTTTAATAATTGAAATGCTCAAGAATAGGTGATCACTTAATTGAATTATGGTAATATGCATAACAATTTAATTTCAAGAGAAATAAGTACTATAAAATGTTAAATATAAAATTAAACAAAATTAGTAGGCAAGATATGACAAAAGTTGTATATGTATGTGTGTTTCTACAGCTTCTTGAAGTTTTCAAACTGTGACTTCTCTAGAACATCTTGCATTTGGTGGGGGCTTTAGTTCAGCAGAGCTTAAAGATATTGTTATATGTATCCCTGGAGGCAGAACCAGGACCCTGCCACAAGGCTGCACTACTGTTTCTTGACTGTTTTTCCCTTATCCCTGTATTCCCTCCCTTCCTTTGCTAGCAACTGTGCAAATCCACCCTTTGTAACTCAGGAAATGACATGGAGACTGGCATCTCTTCCCTGCAAATGAACAATAGGGGACACAGAAAGTCTTCCATTTCTAGAAGCCCCACAGGGTCCTGCTTGGTTTCAGTAATGTGTTACATAATGTCCAGTATGTTAGAAACTTGGTAATTTCTTGGTAGCTTACTGCTTTTGATTGTGATTGGGGTTGTGATTAATGGTACAAATTTATTATTCCAGGAAACATATCTAGAAGGCAGAACCATAATTTTTATGCAAATTTGTACAAAGCCCAAATCCAGTCACTATTCAGAGTCTATAGCTAGGTTTTAAGGTGCCTACAATGAAAACTTATTAGAAATAATAGGTAATTTTTCAATTTCTTCTTGTCTTCCTTCAAGGTCGCTGAGACTACATAGATCAGTTATTGGATGAAGTTCCTGCAGCAATTGGCTTATTTATTATGCCTGAATATGTATACATACATTTATATGTATGTTTATTGCTTAAAAGAAATTTACATATACGTACTTCAAAAAATTTATATAATTACTAAACAACTGGTTGATGAAATGTATCCATTTCAATGACAATGAATAAGTTATTAATAATTACTTGCTTCATTTCTTTCATCATCTGCACAGTAATAGATCAATGATTTGTTCCACTAACTCTATGCTAGGGTATAAAGGCAATAGAGTCGTATCTTCCTTACCATTTTGTGAGGAGTTTCATGGCAGAGATTCTTTTTAACCTTGAATCTCCAATGACATAAGAATTCTGACCCTTAAAAGGTGTTCCATAAATTTTGAACAAAACTGAGTTTTACTGAGGAGCATATAGACAAGCAGTAAGGCATGTACCAATCTGATTCTGATACAATGTAAAAATGTTATGGCTGCCATAAAGAGATGGAGGAAATTAGTTTCAGAATTCAGCAGTGAAAATCTCTCCCAGAATTTGAAATAACATTTCATGAAGAAAAAAAATTAAGTGGAGCACTGAAAGAAAAGCAGGGCTCAGAAATGAAGAGACAGGAAGAAATGCTTGTGCAGGCAAAAAAGAATGTACAGTGCAGAAAGAAAATAATTTTCTTTGTTTTCTTTTCTCTGTACGAGACACTCCTCTTTTTGTACATTTCTACATTTCTTTCACTGATATGAAGTCAATATCATTTTACAGGAAGAAAATGGGGTTCAGAATGTTTAGGACACTTGATTAGTAAAAGTAAAACTGCATTTGTCAGGGATTCGTTTGACCATCCAACCCTGTCTCTTAGATAAAGAGAGACTGGGTATTGGGTGGGAAGGCAATGAGAATCAAAGAACAGTTCACTATAATTGGAGAAAGTTGTTTTGGGTCTCTTCAATCTTATACCCATTCATAAATGGCAGAATCATACTGACTCAGCTTTTGCATAATAAAGTCAGGTTATCTTGTTTTGTATATTATGAATCATAGTGTGATCATGGGTTTCTTCCTACCTCTTCTTTCCTTATCTTCTTTCTGCAGGAAAAAATTAATAATCATATTTAATTACAAAGAGAAATCTTGGCTCAGTTTCTGATGAAAATTAGAGATGAGGGGATGAATTTTTAAAACTTCAGTTTCAGGAGACCACCTAAAGATGGCGGGCCCTGAACAGATCCTGACCCTTATCAGCAATCCCATCCTTGAACCATTTCTGTAAAACTCCTCTCCAGTTCACCCTAGGGTGGGATAAGTTTTTGAGGCACAACCACACTATGCCCTCCTTTGCCTTGGGAAGCCATAGAGCTATTCTTTTCTACTTCTCCCAAAACACTGTCTCTGAGATTCAATTCAGCACCAGGGCACAGAGGCCAAATCTTTGGTATCATTGCTGCTGCTACTAAGTCGCTTCAGTTGTGTCCAAATCTGTGGGACCCCATAGACAGCAGCCAACCAGGCTCCATCATCCCTGGGATTCTCCAGGCAAGAACACTGGAGTGGGTTGTCATTTCCTTCTCCAATGCATGAAAGTGAAAAGTGAGAGTGAAGTTGCTCAGTCGTGTCTGACTCTTAGCGACCCCATGGACTGAAGCCCACCAGGCTCCTCAGTCCTTGGAATTTTCCAGGCAAGAGTACTGGAGTGGGTTTCCATTGACTACATACTATTTCATTTAGTTTTCACATCAGCTCAGTTAGTTCAGTTCACTCAGCCGTGTCCAACTATTTGCGACCCAATGGACTGCAGCACACCAGGCTTCCCTGTATATCACTGACTCCCAAAGCTTTCTCAGACTCATGTCCATTGAGTCGGTGATGCCATTCGACCATCTCATTCCCTGTCGTCCCCTTTTCCTGCCTTCAATCTTTCCCAGCATCAGGGTCTTGTCCAATGAGTCAGTTCTTCACATCAGGTGGCCAAAGTATTGATTTTTCAGCTTCAGCATCAGTCCTTCTAATGAATATTTAGGACTAATTTCCTTTAGCATGGACTGGTTTGATCTCCTTGCTGTCCAAGGGACTCTCAAGAGTCTTATCCAACACCACAGTTCAAAACCATCAATTCTTTGGTGTTCAGCCTTCTTTATATTCCAACTCTTACATCCATACATGACTATTGAAAAAACCATAGCTTTGACTAGAAGGACCTTTGTCAGAAAAGTAATGTCTCTGCTTTTTACTATGCTGTCTAGGTTGGTCATAGCTTTTCTTCCAAGGAGCAAGTGTCTTTTAATTTCATGGCTGCAATCACCATGTGCAGTGATTTTGAAGCCCAAGAAAATAAAATTCTCTTACTGTTTCAATTTTTTCCCCACCTCTTTGCAATTAAGTGATGGGAATGGTTGCCATAATCTTAGTTTTTTGAAAGTTGAATTTTAAGCCAATCTTTTCACTCTCCTCTTTCACTTTCAGCAAGAATCTCTTTAGAACTTCTTCACTTTTTGCCATAAGTATGGTGTCATCTGTGTATCTGAGGTTATTGATATTTCTCCTGGCAATCTTGATTCCAGCTTGTGCTTCATTCAGCCTGGGATTTCACATGATGTACTCTGTATATAAGTTAAATAACTAGGGTGATAATATACAGCCTTGACATACTCCTTCCCCAATTTGGAACCAGTCTATTGTTCCATGTCCAGTTCTAACTGTTGATTCTTGACCTGCATACAGATTTCTCAGGAGGCAGGTAAAGTGGTCTGGTATTTCATCTCTTGAAGAATTTGCCACAATTTGTTGTGATCAACACAATCAACATCACCCTTATGGCAGAAAGTGAAGAACTAAAGAGCCTTTTGATGAAAGTGAAAGAGGAGAGTGAAAAAGTTGGCTTAAAGCTCAACATTCAGAAAACGAAGATCATGGCATCTGGTCCCATTACTTCATGGGAAATAGATGGGAAAACAGTGGAAACAATGGCTGACTTTATTTTCTGGGCTCCAAAATCACTGCAGATGGTGACTGCAGCCATGAAACTAAAAGACACTCCTTGGAAGAAAAGTTATGATCAACCTAGACAGCATATTAAAAAGCAGAGAGAATACTTTGCCAACAAAGTCCGTCTAGTCAAGGCTATGGTTTTTCCACTGGTCATGTATGGATGTGAGAGTTGGACTATAAAGAAAGCTGAGCACTGCAGAATTGATGCTTTTGAACTGTGGTGTTGGAGAAAATTCTTGAGAGTCCCTTGGACTGCAAGGTATTCCAACCAGTCAATCCTAAAGGAGATCAGTCCTGGGTGTTCTTTGGAATGACTGATGTTGAAGCTGAAACTCCAATACTTTGGCCACCTGATGCGAAGAGCTGACTCATTGGAAAAGACCCTGATGCTGGGAAAGATTGAGGTCAGGAGGAGAAGGGGACGACAGAGGATGAGATGGTTGGATAGTATCACCGACTCAACGGACATGGGTTTGGGTGGACTCTGGGAGTCAGTGATGGACAGGGAGGCCTGGAGGCCTGGCATGCTGCAGTTCATGGGGTTGCAAAGAGTCAGACATGACTGAGCGACTGAACTGAACTGAACACAATAAAAGGCTTTGGCATAGCCAATAAAGCAGAAGTAGATGTTTTTCTGGAAATTTCTTGCTTTTTCTGTGATCCAGCGGATGTTGGCAATTTGATCTTTAGTCTTCATTAAAACTTTCAAATAAGTATTATTAGGCTGTAGATACAAAAAGAAAGCTAGGAAACTGAATTAATTAGATCCTATACCAAATCTCTCTGACTTTAATGTCCAGGAACTTAACTACAAGCAACATGATACTTCCTGTTTACATTCAATTTCCTTATCAATAAAAAGTAATTATATTTCAGAAAGTCATTGAAATGATTAAAGTATACCAATTCATAGAAATGGCCTGGAACACCTCATTGATGTTCAATAAGCTAATGGTAAAATAACAAAAAATGTATAGCAATATGAAATATGAGTGCTCAAATCAAATCTTGTAATTTAGTCCTACCTTTTCAGGATGCTAAAAAGTACACTAGCCAACTGGAAGACTGAGTAAGTTACAAAGTTTTCAAATAACTGGTTGACAGCAAAACACGTAGAAGCTATATTTCTTCATAGCTTGAAGGTGGCAATAGTAAAGTACTATTTAAAAAACTGAATGAGATTCAAAGTTGAAAGAGATAATATTATCATAAGAGATGAACCTCTTAAAAATGATGAAAATTTTAGGTATTAAGCTGCTGCTACTGCTACTGCTGCTAAGTCGATCCAGTCATGTCCGACTCTGTGCGACCCCACAGACGGCAGCCCACCAGGCTCCCCCGTCCCTGGGATTCTCCAGGCAAGAACACTGGAGTGGTTTGCCATTTCCTTCTCCAATGCATGAAAGTGAAAAGTGAAAGTGAAGTCGCTCAGTCCTGTTCGACTCTTAGCGACCCCATGGACTGCAGCCCACCAGGCTCCTCCATCCATGGGATTTTGCAGGCAAGAGTACTAGAGTGGGGTGCCATTGCCTTCTCCAAGGTATTAAGCACTGAGACAAAAATATAACTTCAAAATTCTCCTTAAGTATACAAATGTGTGACCACTCTCTTCCTTTGAGAATTAAAGAAAAAAAAATTTTTTTTTTCTGTTAAATTGAGCAAGAACTCTTTAGTTAAATGTGAAAGGCTCTTTTGCTGAAAACTAGAACAAGTTAGTATGGGAGTTCTTAGAAACACTCTCTTTTAAGATTGTAAAGATCAAATAGATAACGATCTCTTTGAGATGAATTAGGCTCAGTACTGTCTATTCAGTGGAATAAATATGAGTCCATCTGGAGCTCAATACTTTGTGATTTGTATTCTGCCAACATATAGAAATATCTTAATTCATAGATCTTATTATATTGAAAATTTTATATTTTATATAATTAAGAGAAATTTTTCAAAAATTCAACCAATTTAAACAAGCTATTCAGCTTCAAGATGCTCTCTAATACTGTTTCAGTTGAAATAACTCCTACAAGTGAAGATAAAGTAATAGCTCCATTTTACTTCTTTAAATTGGGTAATAATGGCTTGTAATTATAGAGCTCCTCTCTTCTGTGGAGCTTAATGTGTTTTGTGGACATTGCCTCATTAATCCTTCCACCTTCCTTTTAAGGTAAGTATCACAGTCCTCATTATACAGATAGAGAACCTGAGGCTCAGAGAAGTTAATTGATTTGCCCAAGGTCACACAGCAAGTAAGTGACAAGGCTATGACTTCTGACTCACCATCTAATGTTTTGCACGCCAGGCCATTCAGCTTTTCCCAGTGGGGGAAATAATCCATTCATTTTTATCAAAGTTCAACTCTAGGCTGCTAAATTCCTTAGGGCAAAGTTGCATACTGCAATTTCACACCACAGTTTGGCATACTGTCAATTTACACAGAGGAGATCTCTTACTGAGCTGCAAGGTTACTCATAAAAATAGAGAAGAAAAGAGGTTTAAACATGGTTCTCTGAGATGGCTGAGTTTGTGCTGTTGAGAACTCGCACTATCTTTCTCAAACAAGCCACAGCACAGAAACCTGCAAACTTCAGAAGGAAAATTCTAATGATCGGTAATGGTTTGAAAACATTTTTAAAGTGATAAAACAAAAGTCTTAACTAGGTCATAGTAAAAGTGTTTTACAGGTGTACCTCATTTATGCATGTATATTTTTATTGACTTGTCTCAAACACAAAACCTTCAGTATCTATTCTTTGGCAAGCATTCATAAATAATCACCCTCATCTTAACAAGACTAATAACAAGCACATTAAAATGTTATCACTTTAAAACAGCAGCAAAACATTACATGAACACACTAATATGCACAGTAAATCTCTCCTTGTGTAAAACGTGAAGGAAGATATTCCAGACACAAAGGTTGGCTGATGATTTGCTATACCAGTAGGCTCTCTAAGAGAGCAATACAGAATACCATTTCTCAGTGACTGAAGATGCAGTGACACCATTCAGCATACTATTTGTATCACTTATCCAAAATGGGAGGAATTCAGAGAAGTGCCAAAATTTAACTTTTGTTATCCCAGATAAGTCTCAGAATATTATTGTCATGAATGATTTTTTCCTCTGAAGTATAACCTACTAAAACCTTCAGAAATTCTCAGCAGATTTAAAGTCTTATAAGCACTGCAAGCACTAGTGAAAGTGAAAGAATAACAAAAATCCGTTTCCATAAAACAGTATTGATATTTAATCAAGGAATGGGCTCCTTCTTTCAGTTCTCATAGATTTCCAGTGTGTTGAAACTTTAGTTCATCCCTGCAGACACGGAGGAACACTCATTGCTGACTTGTAAAGGGATGGTACCCCAGAAGCTGTGCAATGGATTATGCCTTAGGGCACTGAGACATACTTGGTTAAATCTTTCCTTGCAGGTCTGGATCCACTTGGCATTTACTGTAAGGTGAATGATATATATTCCCATTTCTTTAGAAAAAGATGGAAATAAGCCAATCTTGCTTCTCAACAATTCCCTCTTTGAGGACGTAAACTCAGTGAGGGTGAGAATCTTTCTGTTCAACAATGAACTCCAAAACCCTACATTAAAGATTTTCAATATATGTTCATGAATTGAATAAATAAAAAGAAAATTTTTTTAATTTTTTAAAGTAATGTCTATGACTATGTGCACATATATTAGAAATATATTTTATGTTATTTCTACAAGTGGAACATGTCATGCTTGTATGGTTTCTGGAAGAAAGCTATTTCCAAACTTATACCAGCTTGTTCTTTAATGTTCCTAATTTTTCTAATGATAAAGAGTTAGATAGGCTTAGTTCTAATCACAACTACAAAACTTAATAACCTTATAATCATGACATGTTTATTTAACCCCTCTGTGTCTCAATTTTTTTCTAAAATGAGAATAATCATAAAGATTAATCCGTATGATTATTGTGAAAATTAAATGTTAGTATATGTAGAACTCATATTCAATTCCTTGAAAAAATATTAAATACTACACATTGGTGTTCAGTCGTCAAGTCATGCCTGACTCTTTGCAACCCCATGGACTATAGCACACCAGCTTCTCTGTCCTCTGTTATCTATAGGAGTTTGCTCAAATTCATGTCCATTGAGTCAGTGATGCCATCCAACCATCTCGTTCTCTGCCGTCCCCTTCACCCCCTGCCTTCTATCTTTCCCAGCATAGGGTCTTTTCCAAGGGGTCAGCTCTTCACATCAGATGGCCAAAGCTTCAGCTTCAGTATCAGTCCTTCCAATGAACATTCAAGGTTGATTTCCCTTATGACTGACCGTTTTGATCTTACAAAACTAAGAGACTCTCAATTCAGCATCACAGTTTGAAAGCATCAATTCTTTGGCATTCAATCTTCTTTATGGTCCAACTCTCACATTCATACATAACTCCTCAAAAAACCATAGATTTGACTATATGGATATTTGTTGACAAAGTGATATCTTTGCTTTTTAATAGGCTGCATAGGTTTGTCATAATTTTCCTTCCAAGGAACTAACATCTTTTAACTTCCTGGTTTCATTCACCATCCACAGTGATTTTGGAGCCCAAGAAAATAAAATCTATCACCACTTCCCTTTTCCCCCTTCTATTAATATTTACCATGAAGTAATGGGACTGGATGCCAAGATCCTAGATTTTTTAACGTTGAGTTTCAAGCCAGTTTTTTCACTCTCCTCTTTCACCCTCATCAAGAGGCTCTATTGTTCCTCTTCATTTTCTACCATTAGACTGGTATCATCTGCATATCTGAAGTTGTTGATATTTCTCTCAGCAATCTTGATTGCAGCCTGTGATTTATCCAGCCTGGCATGTTGCTTGATGTACTCTGCATATAAGTTGAAGAAACAGACTGACAATATACAGCCTTGTTGTATTCCTTTTCCAATTCTGAACCAGTCAGTTGGATCAAAGAGAGGACTTTGGTTTCGAAAGTCCTTATATATGCTTAACATCTCCCAGAGAGAGCCATTTACCTTCAGATTGGATTTTTTGTCTTATAACATCAGGCTAAATTAGCTTCCCAGAGAATACTGTGGCTCTTGGATCTGCTAGCCAGCCCACAAGATAAGAGGCATATATAAAAAAACTGCCAGAGTAGGGACAATATTCCAGATTTTAAAAATCATCAATATCTTTTTTTTTTTTTTTAATTGTACCAAGTACCACAAAACACCCTGGAAGAGGAAATGGCAACCCACTCCAGTATTCTTGCCTGAAAATTTTCACGGACAAAGGAGCTTGATGGGCTACAGTCCATGGGGTTGCAAAGATTCAGACACTACAGTGATTGAGCATACATGCACCACAAATTGAAACAAAGTAAAACAAATCAAAAAAAAAAAAAAAAAAAAACAAGGAAGGAAAAGAAAGGAAAGCAAATGAAAAGCCAAATAATTAAAGTGACTATGGCAAGAAATGTCATATTTAACTGTTCAGTTATGATTAAAACGTAATGAGAATGGTCATTCCAACTTATTCTAGTATGTTCCCTTTGCTAGTTGGCAATTAAACTATGTCAATGAAACATTCATAAGAATGAAACAATGTGACTTTCAAATATGCTCACAACCTTTCTACCCAGTCTATTTCTCTCCTACTTTCATAAATAAAACTACTATCCAGAAAGTCATACTCATGCTAAGTCACTTCAGTCGTATCCGACTCTGTGCGACCCCATAGACGGCAGCCCACTAGGCTCCCCCGGAATCCACCAAGATTCTCCAGGCAAGAACACTGGAGTGGGTTGCCATTTCCTTCTCCATAGTTGTTCCTTCTCTCACAGTTGTTCGTAAATCCTCACTTTCCATTACATTTCACATGTAATCCAACAGATAATTCCATAGATTTTATGCATAGAATACATTCTAAATTTGATCATCCCTCCATCCTCTCCCCACTGCTTTCACTGTTACCTCCATAGTCCAAATCCTACTGTAAAAGCCTCCTAACTCACCTCTCTGCTTCTACTCTTTCCTGAATTCTCAGATATCAAGTGATGCTCTGTCCATTAAAATATGTCCAATGGTTTCTCTTCACATTGAAAATAAGTCTTAAACTCTTTATTCCGGAATACAAAGCTCAACATGTCCTAGCCCTGTCTTCATTTCATATTACCACCACCATACACTTGTTGACCTAAAAAGATAGACTGTCAGTCATTTTTCCATTAAAAATGAATTTATTCAGGATCAGCAGAGAATTGCAATTCAGTATCTACAACCATGGTGAGTCATGTTTGAGTCCCCACACAGCAAGGGAAGGAGAACTCTTTTATAGAGGGGAAAAGGAAGTGGTGGGGGTGGGAGTGATTCTGGGAAATGGAGACCATGGCTTTTCATTGGCTGGGTCATTGCCAAGAAAGAACAGGTGTCTCTCTTCCTGTTGGACTCTTGGTATCTTTGCAAGGCAAGGCATGTGAGCTTCTGTTTTTGGTCTTTCAACCCTATTTAACTGAGGTTTCTGTTTATTTTTATTTTTTTATACTGTGCAACAGCCATATAGACTTTCTTATTGTTCTTTTAATAATTCTAAGCTTATTCCTGTCTCCAGGGGTTAGAATTTGTTGCTTTTTCAACTTGCAGTGCTCTTTTCTGAAATCTTCACATGACTGGCTGCCTCATTATTCTGGTTTCAGATCAAAGATTACTTCCTTAGATTAGTTTTCTGATATCATTCACAGTACAGTAATCTTCACATACCCTATCCCCTGTTCTGTTTTGTTTTCTTATATATTTCTTTATAGCTTGAAAGAGAAAATTGGTGTATGGCCAATTTTAAATGAAATAAGCAAAACTTGAAAGAGTTATTTGTGAGAAACATTTTAACATTTTCAATATTTAAATAAAGAAATGTGTTTAATATTTGTTGTTATACTACTGTGGAGTGTGACTTTTACTTATTTCCAAATGTGTTAGAGGAATTTTTCTTATATTTTATTGTAGAAAGCACACAAATTCAGAAAAAATCTATATTAGTTAAGATAATTATTGAGTATTGTTAGATTTCCCATGTTTTATTGCAATTCACCTGAGGTTAGGATTGTTAAAAACAATTGTTAAAAAAATGTAGCATATTTTAGATTTGGTTTGACAACCTCCTCTCCCTTCCTCTGAACCCAGTCCCTGTGCCTCCCTGTTCAATAAATTTCGAGTATTTTCCATATGCTCTGTGAAGCCTTGTAAAATAGCTTAATGGCATGAGATAGTGAAAATGTAAGGATTAAATGTGGTATGGGCCATAATGTTTATAAAATATAGCTAAAGTTTAATCTAGCTGCCACAAATGGCTTTTAAAAATAGGCAGTTTAATGCAGAAATAAGCACACACACATAATTTGAAGAAAAACTTTAAAAAATTATTTTAGCTTTTCTTTAAAAAAAAAAAACAAAAAAACAAACTTCAGCTATTACAAAAAGCTAGCTCATTCTGTCTTCTGTCTTGCATTATATTTAGTATGTCAGGATGATACTCCCAGGAGAATTTTCAGGATTATTCATTCTTTGAATAATGGCTTCAAAAAAATGCAGTAGGAGTGGGAAGAAAAACACTTTCATTTCCAAAGGAATGTTCTGAACTTCCCAGGGGATGCTGGGAAAAGATTTTGCTGGACTGAGAACACTTGACAGTTAAGTGGCTCAGTGCATTCACGATAAAAATGACTTTTCCGCATCCTAGTTTTATTCATGAGAACAACTTGGTATTCAAATAATGCATAATCTCACTTATAGTACAGGGAATTCATTAATGGGTAATGCAGAGAGTAAGTGATACAATGTCATCCGCAGAAAAAGCAAAGCGCTCCCTTGTGGCAGGATAAGGTTTCATTCAGTCTGATCTGAATTGAAAGAGTTGTGAGCTCCTTCTCTACTTAGAGAGTTTGGCTTTTCAATACGAGCTGCTGAAAAAAATGTAGAGTTTTGAAAATAACAAGTATATTTTGATCAGCATTAAATTCAGGGCACTACTCTTCTGCTACTCACTTATCATGAGTTTGTCAATGTCTTTCTTGGCAAAAGAAAAGTGCATTTAATTCAGTGGGAAACAGATGCCTTGAGTGTACAACCACAGTGCACTCAAGTCAGCGTTATATGCTGACTCTTCCTTTGTTTTCACTTAAGGGTTTGCAAAAATTTAAAATATGAATCTAATGGCATGGGCATATAATGCTCTGTCATCCTACACGTAAATCTTGAAGCTGGATGGAGTCAAAATAATAGAACTGTTAGACTATTTCCCCATATAAGTAACTGATATTAAATCTGAGCAGTGAGAATTCATCTTCTTTTGTGTTTTGTTTCTAGTTAAGAATAATTTTTTGGAAAAACCATAGCCTTGACTTGACCGACCTTTGTTGACAAAGTAACGTCTCTGCTTTTTAATATGCTGTCTAGGTTGGTCATAACTTTTCTTCCAAGGAGTAAGTGTCTTTTAATTTCATGGCTGCAGTCACCATCTGCAGTGATTTTGGAGCCCCAAAAGATAAAGTCTGCCACTGTTTCCCCATCTATTTGAATAATTGTATAATTTGGGGCAAATCATATGATTTCTTTGAGTTTGATCATTTCTAAAATTGAAGATAATACCTTTCCCATACATACTAATTAAAGATTGAGGATTAATGAAAGAGGAAGGATAGAATGAGAGATGTTACTAAAAATTTCTAGTCTACTATCTGGCACATAGTTTGTATTCCATAAATATTAACTGATATAATGATAATATTTCAAGAATTTTATATGATTCATGCTTTATAAATTTCATTGACTAAAAATTGTTAAGTAGTTAACATTTCTGAATTCAGTTTTCCTTTTTTAAAGACACTAATTTCATACCTTGGCCACCTGATGCAAAGAGCTGACTCATTTGAGAAAACCCTGATGCTGGGAAAGATTGAAGGCAGGAGAAGAAGGGGACGACAGAGGATGAGATGGTTGGATGGCGTCACTGGCTCAACGGACATGAGTTTTGGTAGATTCCGGGAGTTGGCAATGGACAGGGAGGCCTGGCGTGCTGCAGTCCATGGGGTCGCAAGGAATCGTACAAGACTAAGTGACTGAACTGAACTGAACTAAGTACTAATAATATAGCATAAAGTATTTTCTTTGATAAAAAAAACATTTGGTAAAATGTACACCAGAAACAATTTTTTTTTTTTTCAGAAACAATTTAAATGGATTCTTTCCTAACTTCCTTAATTACTTCCTTAATTACTCTCAGTTAAATTCAACAGGTATTTACCAAATGAGTTCATGAACCTATTATAGATAAATATTGGGTAAAGGAATCTAATAAATGCATTATTTTAAAAGTAAAAAAAAAAAAAGAATAATTTTTTGAAGGAATCTAAAGTCTTTAATAAGTCTTCTTCTGATTCTTAGTGATTTTTAAAAAATATTCTATTCATGCAGGTAATGCATGACATCTATAACAAAAGCCTTTTTGTAATAGATATAGTTTTCTACTGTCAGAGATTTTTTTTTTAAATGAATGCAGAAATAGAGAAGTATTTCTTGTAAAGAGTACAGATTCTGATCACTGGGACCTTTACCCACTGGTTCAATGATTGCGTCTCCCTCATTAGCATCCAGATATTAAAATTTTCTCTACACTGTCAAGAACTTACAAATCCATTCTATCATTTATTCATGGAGTTTAATGTTTATCCTAACAATTCACTGAGTGTCTGATATGTACAAATACCTGAGTTTGGTGTGGGAAATTCAGCAGAAATAAGTCAGACCAGAAAATATTGTGGAGATTTTAAGATAAGGGGGTTTGATGAAGATTGGTGTGAGACAAATCAGAGAGGCTACAAGGAGACCAGGGAAAGGCATCTGTTGTGCTCTTGAGTAGATGTGACTGTGGCTAGGTCCAGAGTGGTTGTAGTTGGGGAAAAAAAAAAAAAAAAGTGAAAGGACAGAAGTGAAACTGATAGATTGGACAGAGAGAGAGGCAGAGGTCATCCTTACTGCTAACATAAGCTCTGGAGGCTAGTTTATTTACTAGGGTAGGTTAACTAGAGGGGAAACTACTTGAGTGGAATATGAGTTCAATCTCAGAATTCCTGTGACTTGTTTGGCAAATAGGAAGGATGAGTGAAAAAAATGCTATATAATTCTGATGTTCAACATCAATGACTGTGCTCAGAATAATATACTTTTTTTATTTGATTAATTGAGATGTATTCTGTGCTTGAAGTTATAAGAATGGATGAGAGCATTTAAGGAGAATGATTAAAGCAATAGTATAGCAATTTTTAACTTGGGATAGAGTGGATTTTTCTATCTGGGGTAAATGGGGCTCTGTAAAAGGTTGTAAGAATAGAAAGATCCAAGTGATTTCAGGAAAATATAGTTTTTCAACTGAATTCTGTTGTTTGAACATATCAACATGGATTGCATTGTTTTAACAGAGAAATTCAGAATGAAAAGTTGAAAAGTAAGCTAAAGAACATAAAGTTTTATTAAAAGTTTGAAAAACTCTTTTGAGAAAGCTAACTTTGAGTTAAAGGTGAGTGAAAGGAATAGTTAAAGCTGTGTGAAATAGATGGAAGAATGTGCAGAAATTGATGATTGATTATTTATATGTCAATTACTAGAATCTTTATTTTGTTTATTTATTTATTTATTTATTATTCTCCAGGCAAGAATATTGGAGTGGGTTACCATTTCATTCTCCAGGGGATCTTCCCGACCCAGGGATCAAACCTGGGTCTCCCGCATTGGAGGCAGACACTTTAACCTCTGAGCCATCAGGGAAGATATAGCAATTTTAATGCCAAATCCAGAGGAAATAAAAATATAAGGATTAGATAAAAGAGATAAAACTAGAAGTAGACACCAAAAGTGTAGCCAAAGAAAAAGTAGGATGGAAACCAGCACAGTGTGATAATATTTTTTCCATAAAGAGTATCTAGTCCTGTCCACTGATATGTAGAAACAAAACATAAAATCAGTATATAATTGAGCCTGTGTTGAAATAAACAAGGAGATCTGAAAGCATAGAGTTTTCTCTTATAAGCTGATGCACAGCAGGGATGACAGCCTCCAATGAAACTGCTTGAAAGTGATTAAACGGAGATGAGGATTTGTAGGGCTTTTGCCGATGGAGCCATGCTAAGGACAAGTAGGAGTGATTCTGGGAAAGCAAATTGCAAGGCTTTAAATATTCTGACAAGCAAGCTTTCAGCAAAATAGGACACCAGTTGATGTGAGTAAAAACAAAAGGACCCTTGCAGGTTTATTGAGAAAAGTACAGGTTGTTATTGCTAGTAACCTTGCTTTAACTTGGGGTAGAGTGTATTTTTCCATCTGGGGTAAATG
This sequence comes from Bos taurus, assembly GCF_002263795.3. Lineage (NCBI taxonomy): Eukaryota > Metazoa > Chordata > Mammalia > Artiodactyla > Bovidae > Bos > Bos taurus. The sequence continues at coordinate 41,280,084 of NC_037339.1, read as the reverse complement.
GGGCTCTGTAAAAGGTTATAAGAATAGAAAGATCCAAGTGATTTCAGGAAAATACAGTCTTTCAACTGAATTCTGTTTGAACATATGAACATGGATCGTATTGTTTTAACAGAGAAATTCAGAATGAAATAAGCTTAAAAGTAAGCTAAAGAACAGAAAGTTTTATTAAAAATTTGAAAAACTCTTTTGATAAAGCTAACTGAATTAAAGGTGAGTGAAAGGAATAGTTAAAGCTGTGTGAAATAGATGGAAGAATGTGCAGAAATTGATGATTTATTTGATTATTTATATGTCAATTACTAGAATTTTTATCTTATTTTTTTGAGAAATTGTTAATAATAAGGGCTTCTCTGGTGCCTCAGTCAGTAAAGAGTCCACCTACAATGTGAGAGACCTGGGTTTGATCCCTGGGTTGGGAAGATCCCCTGGAGGAGGGTATGACAACCCATTTTAGTATTTTTGCCTAGAGAATCTGGATGTACAGGGGAAACTGGCAGGCTACAGTCCATGGGGTCAAAAAGAGTCAGGCATAACTAAGTGCAGTACAGTCATCATTAATGCATTATTTACCACTTTTATTGTTTATTTATTGATGTGATAAACTAGAACATATGAAATGGAGTAAAAAGATCCAGTGTAAATGAAAATGTTGATGATAAAAAAGAATTAGAGAATAATCAACAGTACACAGTTTGGGAGATGCAAAGGAATAAAATCAAAATAACAGATAAAGCATCCAGACTTTGAGGAAACACTTTTGTCTAGTTGTATCATGATAGAGGATGATCACAAACTGAAAGTGACCTTGAATTTGGTGTTGAAAAGGCTAGAAAATCCCCATTTGTAACCTTTATTTTGTCTATGATGAAGTCAAAAGTCATCTGACAAGAATAAGGATAAGGGAATATGCGATAGGATACTGGAAAGAAAAACTGGCAAAATAAATAGTAAAACTGGTTAGAAATAATGAAGTTATAATAATTAACCCAATAATATATAAACATGGCAAATAGATGGGGAAAAAATGGAAACAGTGACAGATTTTACTTTCTTGGGCTCCAAAATCACTGAGGACCCTGACTGCAGCCGTGGAACCAAAAGACACTTGCTCCTTGGAAGAAAAGCTATGACAAAGTAGACAGTGTATTAAAAATCAGAGATATCACTTTGTTGATAAATCTCCATCTAGTCAAAACTATGGTTTCTCTAGTAGTCATGTATGGATGTGAGAGTTGTACCATAAAGAGGGTTGCACACTGAAGAATTAATGCTTTTGAACAGTGGCACTGGAGAGGATTCTTGAGAGTCCCTTGGGCAGTAAGGAGATCAAACCAGCCAATCCTAAAGGAAATCAACCTTGAATATTCATTGGGAGGACTGATTTGAAGCTGAAGCTCCAATACTTTGGCAACCTGATGCCAACCGATGACTTACTGGAGAAGACCCTGATGCTGGGAAAGATTGAGGACAGGAGGGGAAGGGAACGAAAGAGGATGAAATGGCTGGATGACATTCTAGGCTCAATGGACATGAGTTTGAACAAACTCCGGGAGATAGTGAACGACAGGGAACCCAGGCATGCTGCAGTCCATGGGGTTGCAAAGAGTAAGACATGACTGAATGACTGAACAACAGTAATTAATCACCATTCATTATTAGGAGCTCAAATGTTCAGGAAATAGAGTGTTATTTTTCTCAACTTTATTCAGATGCTTGGTTCAGTACTGGAAAAGGAGATGACTGAATTAATCCATTATTTACCAAGAAAATCAACATTTTCTTTTCACATAAGTATGGAAGTATTTCTCCAACAAAAGTAAGAAATCTCCTTTCAAAAAAGCAGATAACATGTGCATTGGAAGCGAGAGAAATATAAATAAGAAATTGAAAATATAAAAGTTAAAAAAGAATAGAAGACAAGGTGATGTAAAAACGGGAGGAGTAACTATATATAATAGTAACTACATAGAATAGATAAAATAAAAAGAATGAAATTTTGAAAAATATAAGATAAAAAGACAATATTTTATGTGCTTTCCCCTAAAATTAGTGCATCTTATGTAATTTTGCACAAGATTTAGTTGTAATACTAAAATCTTTATCAGAGATTAGCAAACTACAGCTTGTGGGCAAAATTTAGCCTGTGAGCTTTATTCATAAATAAAATTTTAACAGAACCCATCTATGTCCAATCATCTGCCTATTATATAGGACTACTTTTGTGCTACCATGATGGAGTTGAATAGTTGCAAGAAAATCATATGAGCTCCAATGCCTAAAATATGTGCTAGCTAGAAATATACACAAAAAGCTTAGTAATACCTAAAGTAATGATATTTCCAAATTATAGTCAGATTAATAATTTTAGATGTATTTAATTCTTCAATCTAAGACTTGTTTAATAAATAAATATTTTTAATCCCAATCAAAGCACTGGGCTCCTTTTGAGACTCTGACTATCCAACAGTCACCAATATGGGTGAGGTGTTTGCCTTTAATAAATTTAGTAGAAAGGAAAATTCAGCAAATGTAATGCATAATTAGTCAGCATTAGTATAAACAGTTAGAACTGGACATGGAACAATAGACTGGTTCCAAATAGGAAAAAGGAGTACGTCAAAGCTGTATATTGTCACCCTGCTTATTTAACTTATATGCAGAGTACATCATGAGAAACGCTGGGCTGGAAGAAGCACAAGCTGGAATCAAGATTGCTGGGAGAACTGTCAATAACCTCAGATATGCAGATGACACCACCCTTATGGCAAAAAGTGAAGAGGAGCTAAAAAGCCTCTTGATGAAAGTGAAAAAGGAGAGTGAAAAAGTTGGCTTAAAGCTCAACATTCAGAAAACTAAGATCATGGCACCTGGTTCCAAAATTTCGTGGCAAATAGATGGAGAAACAGTGTCAGACTTTATTTTTGGGGGATCCAAAATCACTGCAGATAGTGATTGCAGCCATGAAATTAAAGGACGCTTACTCCTTAGAAGGAAAGTTATGACCAACCTAGATAGCATATTGAAAAGCAGAGACCTTACTTTGCCAACAAAGGTTCTTCTAGTCAAGGCTATGGTTTTTCCAGTAGTCATGTATGGATGTGAGAGTTGGACTGTGAAGAGGGCTGAGTGCTGAAGAATTGATGCTTTTGAACTGTGGTGTTGGAGAAGACTCTTGAGAGTCCCTTGGACTGCAAGGAGATCCAGCCAGTCCATTCTAAAGGAGATCCGTCCTGGGTGTTCATTGGAAGGACTGATACTAAAGCTGAAACTCCAGTACTTTGGCCACCTCATGAGAAGAGTTGACTCATTGGAAAGGACTCTGATCCTGGGAGGGATTGGGGGCAGGAGGAGAAGGGGACGACAGAGGATGAGATGGCTGGATGGCATCACCAACTTGATGGACGTGAGTTTGAGTGAACTCTGGGAGTTGGTGATGGACAGGGAGGCCGGGCGTGCTGCAATTCATGGGGTCGCAAAGAGTCGGACACGACTGAGCGACTGAACTGAACTGAACTGAATACTAAACGGAAAACCAAAAATTGGTAGGAAGAGAAGTTACTTACTTTATATTGGGTTTCAGAGAGGCTTCCCTAGCACAAAGAAAATGCTGGAACAGATTCCAGGAAGAGGAACTGACTAAAGAAAGGTTCTGGAGCTAAAACAAGCTTGACATATTCAAGAAACATGTCTGTTCCCTGGAATCATCAGACAAGTGGGTGATCTGTGTTAGAACATGTTAGTCAGATAGATGAAAGTCAGTTCACATCAACACTTTGTAAAGCAGATAGTAGACTGCATTCCATTTCAATTAAAAAGAAAGTCTGTTAATTATTTAAAGCAGTAAGTAAAATGGTCTGATTTAGTTTGAAATAAATCACTCTGGCTGCTATGTAGAAAGTGAAAGTGAAAGTCGCTCACTAAGGCACAACTCTTTGTGATCCCATGGACTATACAGTCCATGGAATTCTCCAGCCCAGAATATTGGAGTGGGTAGCCTTTCCCTTCTCCAGAGTATCTTCCCAACCCAGGTATCGAACCCAGGTCTCCTGCATTGCAGGCTGATTCTTTACCAGCTAAGCCACAAGGGAAGTTCAAGAATACTGGAATGGTAGCCTATCCCTTATCCAGCAGATCTTCTCAACCCAGGAATTGAACTGGGGTTTCCTGCACTGCAGGTGGATTCTTTAGCAACTGGGCTATGAGGAAAGCCCTACTATGCAGAGTAGACAAAAAATTGTAGGAACCAAGAGCCGAAGTTGGGAGACAAGTTAGAAAGCTACTGTAATTTTCAAGGTAGTATGGATTTATGTGTGTGATAGTGGAGATGGACAAAATTAAACTGCTTTTTGTTGTTCATTCCCTCAGTCTTATCTGACTCTTTGTGATCCCATGGACAACAGCACACCAGGCTTCCCTGTACTTCTATATCCTGGAGCATGCACAAACTCATGCCCATTGAGTAGATGACGTCAACCAACCATCTCATCCTCTGTTGTCTCCTTCTCCTCCTGCCATTAGTCTTACCCAACATCAAGGTCTTTTCCAGTGAGTGGGCTCTTTGCAGCAAGTGGCCAAAGCATTGGAGCTTCAGCTTCAGCATCAGTCCTTCCAATAAACGTTCAGGGTTGATTCCTTTAGGAATCTCCTTTCAGTCCAAGGAACTCTTAAGAGTTTTCTCCAACACCACAGTTCAAAAACATCAAGTCTTCTGTGCCTAGCCTTTTTTATGGTCCTACTCTCACATCCATACATGACTACTGGAAAAGCCATAGCTTTGACTATATGGACTTTTGTTGACAGAGTGATGTTTCTGCTTTTTAATACACTGTCTAGGTTTGCCATATCTATTTTTCCAAGGAGCAAACATCTTTTAATTTCATGGCTGCAGTCACCATCTGCAGTGATTTCGGAGCCCAAGAAATAAAAAGCCCAGATTTTATTTTCCATTTTTTCCCACATCTATTTGCCATGAAGTGATGGAACTGGATGCCATGATCTTAGTTTTTTTGAATGTTGAATTTTAAACAAGCTTCTTTGCTTTCCTCTTTCACCTTCATCCATTGGCTCTTGTGTTCCTCTTTGCTTTCTGCCATTAGGGTGGTGTCATGTTCGTATTTGAGGTTATTGATATTTCTCTTAGCAATCTTGATTCCAGTTTGATCTTCATCCAGCCCAGCATTTCACTTGATGTACTCTTCATAGAAGTTAAATAAGTGGGGTGACAATATACATCCTTGACATTCTCCTTTCCCAGTTTTGAACAGTTTTTTTTGTTTGTTTCATGTCCAGTTCTAACTGTTACTTCTTGACCTGAATACAGATTGCTCATGAGGCATAAGGTGTTCCCATCTCTTTAAGAATATCCACAGTTTGTTTTGACCCACACAGTCAAAGTATTTAGCATTGTCATTGATGCAGAAGTAGATGTTTTATTCTGGAAATGTCTTACTTTTTCTATGATCCAATGGATGTTGAACTGATTCTAAGATTTTTTAAAAGAAATAGAAGTAATAGGTTTTGCTGGTGGGATGACATTGAGATGGGAAATTTAAGAGAATGAAAGATAATCTCTGGTTTTAACATAAGCAATGTAGTGGTGATAGTAATAGAACACCTGCTGTGTTTGTCCTTATTCACTCAGTTGTATCCAATTCTTTGAAACCCCATGGATTGCAGCCTGCCAGACTCCTTTTTCCATAGGGTTTCTCAGGCAAAAATATTGGAATGGGTTGCCGTTTGCTCCTCCAGGGGATCTTCCTGACCCTGGGATCAAACTCATGTCTCCTGTATCTCCTGCATTGCAAGTGGATTCCTTACCTGCTGAGTCAAGAGAAGCCCTAGAACCCCTGTTAGTACATTAAATACCTAAGAAGGTAAAAATGTGGAGAGAAAACCAAGGATTTTCTCTTAACAATGTCAGACAGAGAAGACTTATGTCCTAGTGGAGAATTTATATAATTAACTTTGGTATATGTTATTCTAAGATCAGTATTAGATATAGCTTGTGGTGATAACTCAATATAGCTTGTAGCTTATATTGAGTTATTGGAGACTAGCAGACTAATCTCAATATTAAAAAAAGGAAAAAACAAGAGAGCAGAATGGAAACTTCAGCCTTTAAGAGTCAAGAAAGAGATGTAACACCAAAGATGGTCTAGGGGTACAAGGGAGATTGCAGACAAAATGCTGAATGTGATAGGAAGGAAACTGTCCCTGATTCTAGTGTATATAGTAGATAAAGAATGAAAAAAAAAAATCCAAATTTGGAAACAGAATTCTTTGACTTTAATGGAGTTGAGGTAATGGAAGACTGATGAGATTGAGGAGAGGATGTGAAATGAGGACATGGATATAGAATGTTCTGGAATCAACATTTTGTGAAACATTTTGAAAATACACAGGCAAAAAGGGGTATCTTATAGGTAGAGAGAGGATGCTGTCTCAATAAGTATTGTTAATATAGGCAATTCTAGGATATGTGGTAGTCTTAGGTGAAAACTCCAGTAAAGAGTTATTGAAATATTAATACTTGGGTAATAAAAGAAGAGACATTCTGGAAGAGAAGAAGGAGGAGGATTGTATCTAAAGCAGCAGAAGAGTGACCTAAAATGTACAGCTATAGCTATTCACTCACCTAGAGCCAGATATCCTGGAATGCAAGGTCAAGTGGGCCTTAGGAAGCATCACTACAAACAATGCTAGTGGAGGTGATGGAATTCCAGTTGAGTTATTTCAAATCCTAAAAGATGATGCTATAAAAGTGCTGCACTTAATATGACAGCAAATTTAGAAAACTCCCCAGTGGCCACAGGACTGGAAAAAGTCAGTTTTCATTCCAATCCCAAAGAAAGGCAACATGGGACAATACACAGGTTCTAAATAGGGAAAGGAGTACATCAATCTGTATATTGTCACCCTACTTATTTAACTTATATGTCGAGTACATCATGAGAAATGCTGGGCTTGAAGCAGCACAAGCTGGAATAAAGATTGCCAGGAGAAATATCAATAACTTCAGATATGCAGATGACATCATACCTATGGCAGAAAGCAAAGAAGAACTAAAGAGCCTCTTGATGAAAGTGAAAGAGGAGAGTGAAAAAGTTGGCTCAAAGCTCAACATTCAGAAAACTAAGATCATGGCTTCTGGTCCGATCACTTCATGGCAAATAGATGGGGAAACAATGGAAACAGTGAGAGATTTTATTTTGGGGGACTCCAAAATCACTGCAGATGGTGATTGCACCCAGGAAATTAAAAGATGCTTGTTCCTTGGAAGGAAAGTTATGACCAACCTACATAGCATATTAAAAAGCAGAGACATTACTGTGCCAACAAATGTCCGTCTAGTCAAGGCTATGGTTTTTCCAGTAGTCATGTTTGGATGTGAGAGTTGGACTATAAAGAAAGCTGAGTGCCAAAGAATTGATTTTTTGGAACTGTGGTATTGGAGACGACTCTTGAGAGTCCTTTGGACTGCAAGGAGATCAAACCAGTCAATGCTAAAAGAAATAAGTCCTGCATATTGATTAGAAGAAATTATGCTGAAGCTGAAACTCCAATGCTTTGGCCACCTGATGCGAGGAATTGACTCATTTGAAAAGACCCTGATGCTGGGAAAGATTGAAGGCAGGAGGAGATGGGGACAACAGAGGATGAGATGGTTGGATGGCATCACCCACTCAGTGGACATGAGTTTTAGTAAACTCTGGGATTTGGTGATGGACAGGGAAGCCTGGAGTACTGAAGCCCATGGGGTCACAAAGATTCAGACACAAATGTCGAATGAACTGAACTGATAACTATGCACTGTGAAAAGAAGGGAAGCAAAGATGTGAATAAGGGTGTACATAGGCTGATGCATCTTTGGTAGGTGCAGGAACTGGTTCCTGTGTGATTACTTCTATTTTCTCCATAGTAGATGAGTTTATGTCATCAGTTTAGAATTTCTATCATTTTAGCATAATGCCTCCCCTCTGTAATGCTTTGACTATAACCACCAGAAATTGCACATCTTAGGCTTCCTTGCCATTGAAGTTTGGGGTGTGTTGCCAGTACAAAGCCCCAAGTACTAGTCAAGAAAAATCAGAAGCAATGGGACTTTGAAAGGACAGAACATAAGCTTGGTTGCCTGTGGCACCTGCATCAGGGAAGTACCTGCTTCTTCAGCGTGGTGGGAGTTTCCTAAAGCTGTTGACTTCCAGATAACACTACGTTCCTTCTTCAAATATTTCAGTCCTTCCAACAATTTTGCAACCTAAGTCCCATTCTTTTCTTTTTCTAGTCTCTAGAGAGGTAGCTTTGGTTTTATTGTCTGGACCCCAGTAGTGGTGAGTGAATTCTGAGGAAGAGAAGATAGGAAAAGTCAGAAGTCTGGCAGGTGATGCACATAAAAGCAAGCCTTTTATGTTTGCAATAAGACAAAATTCGAGAAATCCAGCTACTCAGCCCCTTTCATCTCACCCATGCTGTGGCGTGTGGTTCATTAAGCAACTCCAGAAAAACACACAAGGATCATGGAGCCTAATTTTAAAATCCTCAGTAGATGCTTTACTATTCTTTAAGACATTAGCCGCAACGTTTACTCAGCCAAAACTGGAGCCCTAGCAATGGCAGAGCTCTTTTTAGATTGTAAGCAAATTTATTTTTTTTATAAACTATTAAATATCCATTCTGTGACTGTAACTTCTTTCCCTTAGTCTAAATGCTTTCTTTGTGATCATTTTGGAAAAAAAAATAAATGTCTCAATGACAGTCCTTAAATATTTTTGAGTCTCTATTATGAAACTCTCCAGTTTTTTTCATCTTCAGTGTAAAATCCTACCCCCTAACCAGTCTCTCCTTGTGTACTTGATACTGAGGCTATTCAACATCCATATTCCTGCTTTCTGGATACAGTTAGGTTGATTAATGTCTTTCTTAAGTTTTAGCAGCTAGAATTTTAGTAGCCTAGAAAAAAAATGGCCATTGCTTCCAATGCATCTAACTTCACATCAGTGTTAATTACAAACCTAATAGCACTGATAAACATTTTAGTAACAGTCAGTTGAAATAGTTAGAATAGTTAAGACTTTGTTTTTAGCATTTCATGTGGTGTGTTTGGATGTGTTATCTCTACTTTATATATATAGTTTTTAGACTTATATTCAAGGCATTATATTCATGCTTATTTAATAGTTCTTTATTAGACTTGGCTTCATGCCAGCTCATCTCTTTGATGCCCCTTCAGTCAAGCATTGTGTTCACTGTATCATGGAATCTAATTACATCTGTTGGCAGATTTTTTATCATCACAGCATTATTACTTTCATCTAAGCCAATGTCTAAAATATTTATGGATGATTACTACAGAATGACACCAGAGATTTGAAATTTACATTATTCAAACATCAGTGTACTATTTCAAACTATCAGAATTAAGACCACATAGAACAGAAAATCCAAAAGATGGAGGCATATTGGGGAAAATATGGACTGAGACCAGAGATGCTAATCTAAAGACTAGTACAAGTAAGGAAGGCACTGTATTCCTTGCTAGCATCTCCATAACAAGAACCACAGACTGGAGTGTGTTAGTGGCATAAATAGCAGAAATTTATTTCCTCAGAGTTTGGAAGCTGGAAATAGAAGATCAAGGTGCCAGCAAGGTATATTTCTTCTGTGGCCTCTCTCCTTGACTTGCAAATGACCACCCAATTGCTGTCTCCTCACTCTTTCCACAGAGAATGTGATTTTTAAAGGACTTCTCCAGTTAATTGCTTAATGGCACTTAAAACTCAGAATATTCAGAGTTGAACTCATTTTCTCTGCTTCTCACTTGCTCATGTTTCTACCTACTATTTTTCCTGTGTTAATTTTTCTGATTGATGGGTCAGCCATGTACCTAAGAGCTCAGGTTAGGGCAGCTATTGGAAAACCATTATCCCATTGGTTTTCCACACTCATTGCTATTAGGATAAAATTCAGACTACTAAGTATGGTATCAAAGGGATATACACAGGACTTGGTCTTTGATCTCAGACATTATCTCCAATCATGTTTCCTTCTTTTACTGTATTTCATGTACACTGGGCATATGCTTGTCCTTAAAGAAGTACACCAAATTGTTCTGATTCTAAGGATATTTGAACTCTCCTTGACCTCTACTTAGAACATTTTCAACAAGATTTTCAGATGACTTATTCATTCTAAGCATTCTTAGCTTAAATGTGTCTCATTAGTAGGGTCTCAGCTCAAATGTCACCTCCTTAAAGGATTTTTTCTCTACTATAATGTCCAAATTAAGTCCCCTGGTGTCATGACCACTTGTCATTCTCTGTCCTAATATCTGCTTTGCTTCCTTCATCTATCACTTTGTAATATCAGAACTTGGTCTGTCTTGCTCATTAAAATCTAATCTTGTATTTCTGTTTTTCACAGTACTAAAATAGTTTTTGATCACCTACAGAATGATGTCTGACATTTTTACCATGGTGTGTAAGCCCCTCGTTATCTGGCCTTACTTCTTCCCATTTTTTTCATTTTACATTAATTGCCCATTCTTCCATGTATAAACCTCTCTCACTATCCTGCCATCACCCACAAACAAGGTTCCTATCTGTCCAATAACAAAATAATTTTGTTCACTCAATTTAGCCTTGATATGCTCATCCATAAAGTAAGGATAGGAAAAGGGGAAGGATAGAGGAGATAATTTATTTCTAAATTTTACTCAGAATTTGATGTCAAGTGCTGTGTATAGTAAATCATATAATAACCATGGAATAAAGTTAACTGTGATTATTGTGACTACTCCATTCTTAGTCAATGCTGTTAGAAATAAAATTTAAGGAACTAAGATGATGACTGCAACTTTTAAATAACTTATCATCTCAAAAAGGGCAATTTTGTCACCGTTAGCACTCCACATAAAAATCTTCTCATTTTTTAAAATATATTTGCATATCTGCTCCATGGTGATAAAGTGTCAAAGCATAAATTAAAATGTGAAAAACATGATGTTTTCACTAAAATATAGCATTTCAAGCCAAAGTGCATTCACATTTACAATATTTATTTATATTTTTCTGTCATCATGAAAAGACACATGAATGTGCCATCTCTAGAAAAGTGAAAAATACTCTAAGAGCATCACAAATGAATTATTCTTAAAATTTAGTATATAGTTCATCACTACCATTCTACTTATATTACAAAAACTATTTAAACATGAACAAAATATTTTTTAATAAATTGGAATTACTAAACTTAAAAATAATGCATTAAATTATAATCATTAACTTCTCAAATTGTATAACCTCAATAGGAGATTTAAATCCATTTCACATAATGTCTTGTATGATTTTAAACATTGGAAGGGGAAAACAAATAATAAGGTAATAGCACTTGAGTCTACAAGGGGCCTTTCCACTTTATTGATCCAGTGCATGAACAAGAGCCATATTTGTTTTGTTTATTTCTGTTAAATAAAAGCATGAGGTGCAAGAGTGATATATATCATAGCTACTAACATAATGGACGGTGGCTGTCTAGCACAACTGAACCATTGTGTTTGCCTCATAACAAAGTACTGCTGGGTTCATTCAAAAACTGCATAAACCAGGTGGCATACTAATTTTCATGTCAGTATATCATTAGCTACACAGTAATAGAATCTTAAGGCAGATGGTGTTTTGAAAAATCATTACACAGGGGAAGTCTCTTATCTGCTAGAAAGAATGTTTAGATCATATCTATTTCTATAATGTAGAAGAATACAAAACATGAATCCTAATGTTAGAATAAACTTAGATATCATCAGGCCAAATATTTTACCAAATTGCAAAATTCTGTCACAAAATTCTGAAAGGTTCTTTCTCATTCTTTTTTAAAAAATCTTCCAAGAATGAGTAACTTGATATTTCACATATGTTTTTATTTTTTAAATTAATTTATTTTTTGAAGGATAATTGCTTTACAGAATTTTGCTGTTTTGTCATACCTCAACATGAATCCACCACATGTAAAATAAGATAGAAACTTCTAATAATAAAACTTCTTTTTTAAATTTGAATTTTAAAGTCTCCTTTTAGTTCTTCCTTCTGTAGTGATGTATTAAGCTTACTCCCTATCCAAAACAGTCCCTTTTTTGCTTTAAAAATGAATATGATAACCCTCCAATCCCAGGCACAGAGTTACTGTGATTGCAGTGCTGTGAAATTTGTTTGAAGTTGATTTGATTGATACAGCCAAGAGAGAATAAGGTACAATGAATGTATCTTGATAACAAAAGTGACACAGAATCAAAATTCATGAATCTAAAAGTGACTAAAAATCTAAAAATCACTCCCTATTATATTCTCTATTCTATCCTATAATTCCGCATTTAAAATCTTTCATGAATACATCTAATAATGGAGAAGTTTCTGACTTTAAAGACATTTATTTCTAATTTAGCCAATATAGCAATATTAAGTCTAGTGGAAATCAGATATTTAACAGAAACCAGATACTCTTAATTTACATATTTAATCTTGCTTCCAACATTTTAAGCTTATAACATAAATGTAATTTTTTTTGCAAGACAGATTGTTCAAACATTTAAAGATGGCTAAATAATTATTCACTACCTTCCACTTCCATCTCTCCAGTCTGCATTACATTTGTTTTATTCTAAACAATACTGTTTGCAACAGATAGCATAAATATATTTAATATGAAATGAAACCTGCATTTTACTTATAATAAAATGCTTTACTGTATGATCCAACAGACTATACTTTTTTTTATTTCTACACTGTTCTGTATTTTCAGATTTTCTCAGTATTGTATTATTGAGATCTAGAGATATAAGATTAGGTTATGAGTTTGGAAAACTTGACAGAAGAGGTTGTTAGATCCAATATTATTTCTACAGATGTATCCTAGGCCACTGTTTTTCCAAATATTGTATAATTCCCACAGATTCATTCTTTCACTCAATATATATAGGCTTATTTGTGTGTAAATAATATTAGTACAATATTAAATTTTGACAATAGTGGGAAAGTTATAGACTTTCAAATAGGCTACAGAATAGAAGAGACTATACTTTGAATTTTGATCTTTTCCCCAGGATAGCTATATGTGGAAGACACTTTCTTGTGAGACTGGATGACAACTGCAAGCAGCAGCTCCTGGTCAGTCATGTGATCACAAAAGTAAACAAGCCTAACATTTAAAACAATTCTGGATGCATATATCCATTCTGCTTTTTACTTTCTCTATAGCATTTGATAAATTATATAAGATATTCAATACTTCATTATAAAATAGGCTTTGTGTTAGAAGATTTACATAATTTCAGGCTAATGCAATTGTTCTGAGCATGTTTAAGCTAGCCCAGGCTCAGCTATGCCAAGAAAGATCCATCTAGTCAAATTTATGGTTTTTCTAGTAGTCATGTATGGATGTGAGAGTTGGACCGTAAAGAAAGCTGAGCAACAAAGAACCAATGCTTTTGAACTGTGGTATTGGAGAATATCCTTGAGAGTCCCTCGGACTACAAGATCAAACCAGTCAATCATAAAGGATATCAGTCCTGAATATATATTAGAAGGGCTAATGTTGAAGCTGAAACTCCAATACTTTGGCCACCTGATGCAAAGAACTGACTCATTGAAAAAGACCCTGATGCTAGGAAATATTGAAGGCACAAGGAGAAGGGGATGACAGAGGATGAGATGGTTGGATGGCATCACTGGCTTGAAGAACTTGAGTTTGAGCAAGCTCCAGGAGTTGGTGATGTACAGGGAAGCCTGGCGTGCTGCAGTTCATGGGGTAACAAAGAGTCGAGACACAACTGAGCAACTGAACTGAGGCTAAGCAGGTTAGGTGCACTAAATGGAGTTTTGACTTAATTTTCAACTTAGGATGGGTTTGCCAGGACAACCTCACTGAAAATTTAGGAAGATTTGTAACACACATAGTATAGTCACTGCCTCAAAAGTTTAGTTTAAAAGATTAAAGTACCCATATAAAAGAGCTTAGCACAGTCTTGATACATAAAAATAGACCATCATCATTGTTACTGTTTTTTTTTTCTTTTAACATTTTTCAGTCCCTCTCCTTAGGTCACTATGGCCTGTGATTGAGACCACCTCAATGTTCCACTCAGCATGAGTAAACTTTAAACAAGTTTCTTTCAGACTATTAAATCTCATGTCACCCTTTTCTTAGAGAATTTGCTTCATAAACTAGCAATTATAAATTATTTTTCTGCTTCTTTGAGATGTAAATCTCTTAGCATCTTGTTAGGTTTTACAACTCAGAAATGTCTTTCCTTAAGCTAAGGACATTGGAGTCATCTCTTTACAGTGTACAATAAAGAATGCTAGCACTCCTATCTTCCAGTATCTGTTCTGGTTTTATAATCTAGGCCCAGTAAAGTAAACTACATTTTATTTATTTTTTATTGATTGATTTATTTTTTGGAGGCTAATTACTTTACAATATTGTATTGGTTTTGCCATACATTGACATGAATCTGCCATGAGTGTACATGTGTTCCCCATCCTGAATACCCCCCACCTCCTTCCCCATCCCATGCCTCTGGGTCATCCCAGTGTACTAGCCCTGAGCACCCTGTATCTCGCATTCAACCTGGACTGGCGATCCATTTCACATATGATAATATACATAGAATGGCGGTAAGCCACATTTTAAATAACATCTATCCAGTTAGCTTTTAATTTTCTCAGTGTAACCTTGCTTTTTAAATAAATAATTTCAATTAAGAACAAGAATGTGTGTGTGTGTGTGTGTGTGTGTGTGTCTGTGTGCTATGCTTAGTCACTCAGTCCTGTCTGATCTCTGTGACCCCATGGACTGTAGCTCACCAGGCTCCTCTGTTCATGAGGATTTTCCAGGTAAGAATACTGCAGTGAGTTGCCATGCTTTTCCTCCAGGGGATCTTCCCAACCCAGGGTTCAAACTCTGGTCTCCCATATTGCAGGCAGAGTTCTTTACCGTTTGAGCCACCAAGGAAGCCCAAGAACACTGGAGTGGGTGGTCTATCTCTTCTCTGGGGGAACTTCCTGACCCAGGAATTGAACTGGGGTCTCCTGCATTTCAAGCTTATTCTTTACCAGCTCAGCTACCCTGGAAGCTGATAGAGATAGATAAAGTTAGATGGATAGATGTCTGCTACATCTCCAAGAGTCCTGTTATATAAACAAGAAATTTAAAAGAGCAAAATAATGCTACAGATTTCATGAGGTAGAATCCTTCATTCCATCATGGATAAGAAATAAATGGTAGCCATTGGGATGTATATATCCTGACTCTTGATCATGTCCTGCACTTAGTGCTTCCTCCAGGAAGACAGCACGTGTAACCATTTTCCCTGCCTTCCCACAGATGACACCATCTCATTTGTAGAAGAAAGAATGAGGACCCTGTGTACCTGGTCAAATTATGATAATTTTTTTCACCATTTATATTACTTGAATTTTCTGTGTTGATCCTTTGACTTGAAGTATTAAATACTATCTTCTCAAAAGTCTGAATTTAAATTCCTTAAAATATGTGTGTTATTTGGTTTCAGTAGTACATGTTTATTCTATTTTTTCATCTGTATCAATTTATTGTTGCAAAAAGTGTCTTGAATTCAAAATGGTACTAGTAAAATATTTTTCAATTATTCACTTTTATTGAGAATATCTTCATCTTTTATAGATAAGATAGCAATTCTATATCTAATGAATTTCTTTTAAATATAGGACCAACTCAACCCTAAAACACATCTAGTTGGTGAGTCCCTCACTAGGAGAATAATCTTACACATATATTTATAATCATGGAACAGTTCTCCTGAGATTCCTATCTCTTACACTTCCCCTGGACATGTCAATATTTCTGGCCCATTTTTCCCTGGGTGTCTTCTTGCATACTACTTCTATGTTGGGAGAAAGTGTTGGGTAGCTAAAATATGGTTCAGATCAGATCAGATCAGATCAGTCCCTCAGTCGTGTCTGACTTTTTGTGACCCCATGAATCTCAGCACGCCAGGCCTTCCTGTTCAACACCAACTCCCGGATTCACTCAGATTCATATCCATCGAGTCAGTGATGCCATCCAGCCATCTCATCCTCTGTCGTCCCCTTCTCCTCTTGCCCCCAGTCCCTCGCAGCATCAGAGTCTTTTCCAATGAGTCAACTCTTCGCATGAGGTGGCCAAAGTACTGGAGTTTCAGCTTCAGTATCATTCATTCCGAAGAAATCCCAGGGCTGATCTCCTTTAGAATGGACTGGTTGGATCTCCTTGCAGTCCAAGGGACTCTCAAGAGTCTTCTCCAACACCACAGTTCAGAAGCATCAATTCTTCAGCGCTCAGCCTTCTTCACAGTCCAACTCTCACATCCATACATGACCACAGGAAAAACCATAGCCTTGACTAGAAGAACCTTTGTTGGCAAAGAAAGGTCTCTGCTTTTGAATGTGCTATCTAGGTTGGTCATAACTTTCCTTCCAAAGAGTAAGCGTCTTTTAATTTCATGGCTGCAGTCACCATCTGCAGTGATTCTGGAGCCCAGAAAAATGAAGTCTGACACTGTTTCCACTGTTTCCCCATCTATTTCCCATGAAGTGATGGGACCGGATGCCATGATCTTCGTTTTCTGAATGTTGAGCTTTAAGCCAACTTTTTCACTCTCCACTTTCACCTTCATCAAGAGGCTTTTGAGTTCCTCTTCACTTTCTGCCATAAGGGTGGTGTCATCTGCATATCTGAGGTTATTGATATTTCTCCCAGCAATCTTGATTCCAGCTTGTGTTTCTTCCAGTCCAGTGTTTCTCATGATGTACTCTGCATATAAGTTAAATAAACAGGGTGACAATATACAGCCTTGACGTACTCCTTTTCCTATTTGGAACCAGTCTGTTGTTCCACGTCGAGTTCTAACTGTTGCTTCCTGACCTGCATAAGGTTTGTCAAGAGGCAGATCAGGTGGTCTGGTATTCCCATCTCTTGAAGAATTTTCCACAGTTTACTGTAATCCACACAGTCAAAGGCTTTGGTATAGTCAGTAAAGCAGAAATAGATGTTTTTCTGGAACTCTCTTGCTTTTTCCATGATCCAGTGTATTTTGGCAATTTGATCTCTGGTTCCTCTGCCTTTTCTAAAACCAGCTTGAACATCAGGAAGTTCACGGTTTGCATATTGCTGAAGCCTGGCTTGGAAAATTTTGAGCATTACTTTACTAGCATGTGAGATGAGTGCAAATGTGTGGTATTTTGAGCATTCTTTGGCATTGCCTTTCTTTGGGATTGGAATGAAAATTGACCTTTTCCAGTCCTGTGGCCACTGCTGAGTTTTCCAAGTTTGCTGGCCTATTGAGTGCAGCACTTTCACAGTATCATCTTTCAGGATTTGGAATAGCTCAACTGGAATTCTATCACCTCCACTAGCTTTGTTCATAGTGATGCTTTCTAAGGCCCACTTGACTTCACATTCCAGGATGTCTGGCTCTAGGTCAGTGATCACATCATCATGAATATCTGGGTCATGAAGATCTTTTTTATACAGTTCTTCTGTGTATTCTTGCCATCTCTTCTTAATATCTTCTGCTTCTGTTAGGTCCATACCATTTCTGTCCTTTATCGAGCCCATCTTTGCATGAAATATCCCTTTGGTATCTCTGATTTTCTTGAAGAGATCTCTAGTCTTTCCCATTCTGCTGTTTTGCTCTATTTCTTTGCATTGATCGCTGAAGAAGGCTTTTTTATATCTTCTTGCTATTAGAGAATGCCTTACAAAGACAGTCACATTTAGGTAAAATCCTGATGGCAATGAGATAAAAAGAAGGACTAGTGAGTGGGTATTTAACATATATGCTTATATAACTTTTGTGCAGAGTACACCATGTGAAATGCCAGGCTGGATGGAAAACAAGCTGGAATCAAGATTGCTGGGAGAAATATCAATAACTTTAGATATACAGATGACATCACCTTTATGGCAGAAAGTGAAGAGTAACTGAAGAGCCTCTTGATGAAAGTGAAATAAGAAATTGAAAAAGCTGGCTTAAAACTCAACATTCAGAAAACCAAGATCACGACACCTGCCCCCATCATTTCATGGCAAATAGATGGGGAAACAATGGAAACAGTGAGAGACTTTATTTTGGGAGGCTGAAAATCACTGCAGATGGTGACTGCAGCCATGAAATTAAAAGACTCTTGCTCCTTGGAAGAAAAGCTATGACCAACCTAGACAGCATATTCAAAAGCAGAGACATTACTTTGCTGACAGAGGTCCATCTAGTCAAAGCTTTGGTTTTTCCAGTAGTCAATGTGTAGATGTGAGAGTTGGACTATAAAGAAAGTTGAGTACCTAAGAGTTGATGCTTTTGAACTGTGGTGTTGGAGAAGACTCTTGAGAGTCCTTTGGACTGCAAGGAGATCAAACTCATCAGTCCTAAATGAAATCAGTCCTGAATATTCATTGGAAGGACTGATGCTGAAGTTGAAACTTCAATACTTTGGTAAACTGATGTGAAGAACTGACTCATTGGAAAAGACCCTGATGCTGGGAAAGATTGAAGGCAGGAGGAGAAGGGGTCGACAGAGGATGAGATGGTTGAATGGCATCACCAACTCAATGGACATTAGTTTAAGCATTTCCACGAGTTGGTGATAGACAGGGAAGCCAGGGGTGCTACAGTCCATGGGGTCACAGAGAGTCAGACATGACTGAACGACTGAACTGAATTGTGAGTGGTTAGTTGAATTACTTTTCAAGCAGGAAGGAATACCACTAAAGGAAAATTTCATAAGGCCATAACTTATCTGCAGAGGCTCAAGAAATAGAAAGAGGCCCACATTACAGAGGTGACTGTTGCTGAAGTAAAGATGAGGCCAATGGGATAAAGGCTCAGGAGAATAAGCCTGACAGAGTTTTTCAGGATATTTCCAGGACTTGGACTATTACTCTGAATGAGAGAGAAGAGGGCAGAAGAATAACAGTTAGGCTCCACTTTTAAGAGAACCACTCCAGCTGCTCTGATATAAATAGTCTCTGAGGATAAAAAAACAGAGCAATTAGCTAGAAAAACTTTGTATTAAAAAGTCAAGACATAATGGTTAATTGTCACCACTCTTTATGAGAGGAAAAGCAGATAGAAGTGGTGAGAATTTGGATTTAACAATATTTTGAAGATTGAGTGAACAAGAATTGCTGATACACTCACTGTATTTGGGCCTCAAGAAGAGTACTGAAAGTGTGGACATTTACAGCAAGCCCCTGATTTGCACTATAGTATGGGATGGTTAAATTACCTTGCAAGTTAAACAAATCAATCTTATTAATCAATGGGAAAATTTGTGATTGTTACATGGCCTATAACTTCTTTTGGCAAAACGTTAAAACTCTTCTACTATCAGTTATAAATGCATGCAAAATTTTAAAAAATCATGTATAGAAGTCAATATTTATTTATCACACTATAATATAAAATACTGGAAATATACAGAATTAAAGTCTTATTTCTTTGTAAAAAACATAAGAAGTTTATGCAGTTTAAGCAATGTTTGGCTTCTCATTTGGAGAAGGCAATGGCACCTCACTCCAGTACTGTTGCCTGGAAAATCCCATGGACGGAGGAGTCTGGTAGGCTGCAGTCCATGGAGTCGCTAAGAGTCGGACATGACTGAGCAACTTCACTTTCACTTTTCACTTTCCTGCATTGGAGAAGGAAATGGCAATCCACTCCAGTGTTCTTGCCTGGAGAATCCCAGGGACGGGGGAGCCTGGTGGGCTGCCGTCTATGGGGTCACACACAGTCGGACATGACTGAAGTGACTTAGCAGCAGTAGCCTTCTCATTAAATACATTGAGATTAACTTCAAGCATTTTATACTTGGCACTTTCAATGTTATGAAATATCTCCAAGAGTTTCTTAAATGTGAAGTTTATGCCAGTGTCAGTGAGTGGTGTTTCTTCATCCTTTTCATCACAATCACTTTTTTTTTTTTAAGATATATTGATAAGTTTGACTTTACCAAATTTATCTGGCTGCAAATCTAGAGTTTCTCTAATAGTGGTGACACTAAAATTTTCCCAATCATCCATTTCCTCTACAACTCCATTTATATTTGATTCAAATTTCACTCTCAGCATTCTGAGTTTTAGATTCATTGCTGAACTTTTATGTTGCCTTATTCTCTGGAACTCTGCATTCCAGAGTATATTTTGGGCATATTTTCCCTTTCTCCATTGTCTTTTGTTTCTCTTCTTTCTTCAGTTATTTGTAAAGCCTCCTCAGACAACCTCTTAGTGTTCTTTCAAGCCTTTTTTTCTTGGGGATGGTTTCAGTCATTGCCTCCTGTACAATATTATGAATCTCTTTCATAGTTCTTCAGGCACTCTGTCTACCCAATATAATCCCTTGAATCTATTTGTTACTTTCACTATAATCATAAGAGATTTTATTTAGGTCATATCTGAATGGTATTGTGGTTTTATGTACTTTCTTCAGTTTAAGGCTGAATTTTCCAATAAGAAGCTGATGCTCTGAGCCACTGTCAGCTACTGGTCTTGTTTTTGCTGACTATATAGATCTTCTCCATCTTCAGCTGAAAAAAAGGAATCAATCTGATTTTGGTATTGACCATCTGGTGATGTCCACGTTAGAGTTGTCTCTTGTGTTGTTGGAAAAGGGTATTTGCTATAACCAGTTTGTTCTCATGACATAACTCTGTTGAATTGCCCTGCTCCATTTTCTACTACAAGGAAAAACTTGCCTGTTACTCTAGGTATCTCTTGACTTTCTACTTTTGTATTCTAATCCCCTATGATGAAAAGGACATCTTTTTTGATGTTAGTTCAAGCAGGCCTTGTAAGTCTTCATAGAAACAGTTAATATTAGCTTCATTAGCATCAGTGGTTGGGGTACAGTTTTCGATTACTGTGATGTTGAATAGTTTGTCTTGGAAATGAACCAATATCATTCGTCATTTTTGAGATTACACCCAAGTACTGCATTTTGGCAGATGACACCATCCTTATGACAGAAAGTGAAGAGGAACTAAAAAGCCTCTTGATGAAAGTGAAAGTGAAGAGTGAAAAAGTTGGTTTAAAGCTCAACATTCAGAAAACGAAGATCATGGCATCTGGTCCCATCACTTCATGGGAAATAGATGGGGAAACAGTGGAAACAGTTTCAGACTTTATTTTTTGGGGCTCCAAAATCACTGCAGATGGTGACTGCAGCCATGAAATTAAAAGACGCTTATTTCTTGGAAGGAAAGTTAAGACCAACCTAGATAGCATATTCAAAAGCAGAGACATTACTTTGCCAACAGAGGTCCATCTACTCAAGGCTATGGTTTTTCCAATAGTCATGTATGGATGTGAGAGTTGGACTGTGAAGAAAGCTGAGCACCCAAGACTTGATGCTTTTGAACTGTGGTTTTGGAGAAGACTCTTGAGTCCCTTGGACTGCAAGGAGATCCAACCAGTCCATTCTGAAGGAGATCAGCCCTGGGATTTCTTTGGAAGGAATGATGCTAAAGCTGAAACTCCAGTACTTTGGCCACCTCATGTGAAGAGTTGACTCATTGGAAAAGACTCTGATGCTGGGAGGTATTAGGTGTAGGAGGAGAAATGGACGACAGAGGATGAGATGGCTGGATGGCATCACCGACTCGATAGACGTGAGTGTGAGTGAATTCCGGGAGTTGGTGATGGACAGGGAGGCCTGGCATGCTGCAATTCATGGGGTCTCAAAGAGTCAGACACGACTGAGCAGCTGAACTGACTGATTGACTGCATTTTGGACTCGTTTGTTGAGCAGGAAGGCTCAGTTCATTTCAATCACTCAGTTGTGTCTGACTTTTTGTGACCCCCATGGAATACAGCATGCCAGGTTTCCCTGTCCATCACCAACTCCTGGAGTTTACTCAAACTCATGTCCATTGAACCGGTGATGCCATCCAACCATCTCATCCTCTATTGTCCACTTCTCCTCTTGCCTTCAATCTTTCCTAACATCAGTATTTTTTCCAATGAGTCAATTTCTTCCATCAGGTGGCCAAAGTATTGGATTTCAGCTTAAGCATCAGTCCTTCCAATGAATATTCAGTACTGATTTCATTTAAGATAGACTGGTTTGATCTCCTTGCCATCCAAGGGACTCTCAAGAGTCTTCTCCAACACCACAGTTCAACAAAATCAATTCTTTGGTGCTCAGGTTTCTTTATAGTCCAACTCTCACATCCGTACATGACTACTGGAAAAACCATAGCCTTGAGTAGATGGACCTCTGTTGGCAAAGTAATGTCTCTGCTTTTGAATATGCTATCTAGGTTGGTCTTAACTTTCCTTCCAAGAAATAAGCGTCTTTTAATTTCATGGCTGCAGTCACCATCTGCAGTGATTTTGGAGCCCCAAAAAATAAAGTCTGAAACTGTTTCCACTGTTTCCCCATCTATTTCCCATCAAGTGATGGGACCAGATGCCATGATCTTAGTTTTCTGAATGTTGAGCTTTAAGCCAACTTTTTCACTGTCTTCTCTCATTTTCATCAAGAGGCTCTTTAGCTCCTCTTCTCTTACTGCCATAAGGGTGGTGTCATCTGCGTATCTGAGGTTTTTTTATGTTTGTCCCAGCAATCTTGATTCCAGCTTGTGCTTCTTCCAGCCCCAGCGTTTCTCATAATGTACTCTGCATATAAGTTAAATAAGCAGGGTGATGATATACAGCCTTGATGTACTCCTTTCCCTATTTGGAACCAATCTGTTCTTTCATGTACAGTTCTAGCATGAGGGCTACACCCTTTCTTCTAAGGGATTCGTACCCAGAGTAGTAGATGTAATGGTCATCTGAATTAAATTTGCCCATTCTTGTCCAGTTTAGTTTACTGTTTCCTGATATGTCAGTGTTCACTCTTGCCATCTCCCACTTGAGCACATCCAACTTATTTTGATTCTTTGACATAAGATTCCAGGCTCTTGTGCTATATTGCTCTTTACAGCATTGGACTTTATTTTCACCACCTGACACACCCAGTACTGAGCATCATTTCTGCTTTGTGTCAGCTGCTTAATTCTTTCTGAAGCTATTAGTAATTGCCCTCCACTTTTCCCCCATAGCATACTGGACACTTTCCAACCTGGGAGTGGGGGTGGGGGTCAAGGACTCATCTTCTGGTGTCATATCTTTTTGAATTTTCATACTGTTCATGGGGGTCTTGTGGTATTAAAACTGGAGTGTTTTGCCATTCCCTCCTCTAGTGGACCACATTTTGTCAGAACTCTTTATTATGACCCGTTCATCTTGGGTGGCCCTGCACAGCATGTTCACAGTTTCATTGAGTTGTGCAAGCCATGAGAAGGCTGAGATCTATGAAAGTGAAAGTGAAGTCACTCAGTCGTATCTGACTCTTTGCAACCCCATGGACTGTAGCCTACCATGCTCCTCCATCCATGGGATTTTCCAGGCAAGAGCACTGGAGTGGGTTGCCATTTCCTTCTCCAGAGGATCTTCCCAACCCAAGGATCCAACTTGGGTCTCCCACATTGTAGGCAGATGCTTTACCATTTGAGCCACAAGGGAATGAGATCTATGAAGGGGTTTATTAACAATGGTAACTGAAACTCATGTTTACTACAAGTCAGAGTTTCCTATAATCTAGATAACAGACATTTCAGTTGCTGCTTTCAAATATATAAAGTGAAAGATATAGATATCTTGTATGTAGTCAAGAAACATATGTGAAAATTCTAGATGGTAAGATGGTAATTTTTCCAGGTAGGTGAGTTCATTCAAAACAAGATAGGAACAAAATAGAAAGCCCAGAGATAAATCCGTGTACATATGGGCACCCTATCTTTGACAAAGGAGGCAAGAATATACAATGGATTAAAGACAATCTCTTTAACAAGTGGTGCTGGGAAAACTGGTCAACACTTGTAAAAGAATGAAACTAGAACACTTTCTAACACCATACACAAAAATAAAATCAAAATGGATTAAAGATCTAAATGTAAGACCAGAAATTATAAAACTCCTAGAGGAGAACATAGGCAAAACACTCTCCGACATACATCACAGCAGGATACTATATGACCCACCTCCCAGAATACTGGAAATAAAAGCAAAAATAAACAAATGGGACCTAATTAAACTTAAAAGCTTCTTCACAACAAAAGAAACTATAAGCAAGGTGAAAAGACAGCCTTCAGAATGGGAGAAAATAATAGCAAATGAAGCAACTGACAAACAGCTAATCTCAAAAATATACAAGCAACTCCTACAGCTCAATTCCAGAAAAATAAATGACCCAATCAAACAATGGGCCAAAGAACTAAATAGACATTTCTCTAAAGAAGACATACAGATGGCTAACAAACACATGAAAAGATGCTCAACATCACTCATTATCAGAGAAATGCAAATCAAAACCACTATGAGGTACCATTTCATGCCAGTCAGAATGGCTGCGATCCAAAAGTCTATAAGCAATAAATGCCGGAGAGGGTGTGGAGAAAAGGGAACCCTCTTACACTGTTGGTAGGAATGCAAACTAATACAGCCACCATGGAGAACAGTGTGAAGATTCCTTAAAAACCTGGAAATAGAACTGCCTTATGACCCAGCAATCCCACTGCTGGGCATACACACCAAGGAAACCAGAATTGAAAGAGACACGTGTACCCCAATGTTCATCACAGCACTGTTTATAATAGCCAGGACATGGAAGCAATCTAGATGTCCATCAGCAGATGAATGGATAAGAAAGCAGTGGTACATATATACAATGGAGTACTACTCAGCCATTAAAAAGAATACATTTGAATCAGTTCTAATGAGGTGGATGAAACTGGAGCCTCTTATACAGAGTGAAGAAAGCCAGAAAGAAAAACACCAATACAGTATACTAACTCATATATATGGAATTTAGAAAGATGATAATGATAACCCTGCATATGAGACAGCAAAAGAGACACTGATGTATAGAACAGTCTTTTGGACTCTGTGGGAGAGGGAGAGGGTGGGATGATTTGGGAGAATGGCATTGAAACATGTATAATATCATATATGAAATGAGTCACCAGTCCAGGTTCAATGCAAGATACTGGATGCTTGGGGCTGGTGCACTGGAACAACCCAGAGGGATGGTATGGGGAGGGAGGAGGAAGGAGGGTTCAGGATGGGGAGCACATGTATACTTGTGATGGATTCATGTTGATATATGGCAAAACCAATACAATATTGTAAAGTTAAAAAATAAAAAGAAACAGTTAAAATGAAATTTTCATAGTTGGAGAATTGTAAATACAGCTATGATTTTATTGCAATATTTCATTAAAGATTTACATTCTTAGAATTTTTAGAAACTAAAAAAAAAATACAAGATAGGGCTTATATAAATTAGAAATGTCTACTTTCGGAATAGTTGCCTCTGAAATAAGTAAAAGTCCAATTAATAGACATTTTCTAACAGATACTGGATAACCATTTTTTGTCCAGGAGTATTATATGGAGTGTTATATGGCCAACACCAAAATAAATTAAATTAAAATTTCAACCAACTAACATTTAGGTTCTCATCTAGCTGGAACATGTTTTCTTATTTCCAAAGTACATTTGATTTGATGGAACCATACCACGCAGAGACATCTACTCCATTTCCTGTAGGGAGAAGAAAAGAAGCTCTTTTTGACAAATAAAATAGGCCATTCAAAATTTTGTAGATGCTAAGAAATTTTTATTATCTATGCATGACTTTTTAAATCAGTTACTGGAAATGTGAAAAACTTAGTCAACAAACCAACAGGGTGCCTAAAATAGATACTGTTTCAATAAGTAGAAATAGTTATTATTTTCTCAGGATTGGAAACAATTTTCAATAGCTGATTTGTGCATGTTCCATGACATATCTGTAGTACACA